>NW_027176373.1:3644173-3921673 GCF_023349555.1 Cebidichthys violaceus
CAGATATGACGGGTGGCTGTTTGTTTTTCCTGTCACTCACATACAAGGCACAAAAATGATAAAGAGAAACCTTCATTTTAAAGCACCTTTGGTGTTCATGGGAGGTACTTTGGTGAAACAAAGTCAAATAAAAAGTTAAAAGCCAAAGTAGCCTAAAAACCAAACCCCAAATTTTTAAGCGTTTTTCATAGCAAATAGTTCACCCAGCGCCTCCATGCCAAACAGATAGAAACATGGCAAAGATTGTAAGAATGTCGATATATGAAGCATGGCGACAAGCTTTTGTTTTTGTTCCTGTGCTGCAGTTCCAGATGTTTCTCCCTGTGTGGTGCTGTCGACGGTGTGAGATGCTCTAGATTGCTCAGTGTTTTTGGCAAGCTGGTGTAGAAAATGGACACAGTGTTGGAGATATGTCTGAGAAGTTCATCACACGTGTTTGTGTGTGTGTGTGTGTGTGTGTGTGTGTGTGTGTGTGTGTGTGTGTGTGTGTGTGTGTGTGTGTGTGTGGAGGAGCAGAGGTGGACTGTGTGTGTGTGTGTGTGTGTGTGTGTGTGTGTGTGTGTGTGTGCGTACAGTACATCATTGTATGTGTGTCTGTCTGTGAGCGCATGCGTGATCGTCTTTGAGCACATGTTCCTTAACTCAAGAAGCTGAGGTGTGTGTGTGTGTGTGTGTGTGTGTGTGTGTGTGTGTGTGTGTGTGTGTGTGTGTGTAAGCAGCGAGCAGGGAACGAGTTCTTGCTAGGGAATAAGCTTTGCGTCCAGACGCAGCCAGTGGAGGCCCTGCCGCGTGTAACGCACCAGTTCTGTCATGCTGCTGGTGTTGAAGATCAGAGGACCCATCACCTTGTCCAACTCTAAGAAGAAGTCTGGGGAAACAAAAGACAGCGAGGGGGGTGCAGAGTCAGTTCAAAAGGCCTGCGACTCAAGGCATCTTCAAGATGCAACATCATTTATATTTTCATTATTCAGATTTTCTCTTCTCTATTTCTTAGTAATAAATTAAATGTTCGGTCTACAAAATGTCAGAAAATAGTGAAAAACTATTTCCAAGAGCCTAAGATGATGTCTTAAAAATGATTGTTATAACCGACCAACAGTCAAAACCCAAAGATATTCAGATTTCACAAATCTAATATTTGAGAAGCTGAAACCAGCATGTTTGATAAATGTTCAACTAATCTTTCAGCACTATTAAATTGTTAGTATTCATTAGGAGTTCTAGCTAATCATCTTGGTAATCAAAAAGCTAATTTTTCAGGGCATCTTTAACTTTATTTGATAGCAGACAGTAGAGAGGTAACAGCGGAATGAAAGGGAAAGACACAACTGTGGTCTCTTAAATGGTCGGGATGTATATTTAATTTTGAAACTAAAAGTACTGGAATAGTAGGAAACTTCCAGAATATTAGCGTTACTATAAAAAAGTGGTGAAACAGTGCAACATGTGGGATCCAGCTGCAACACTGAAGTCATAAAAGCAAAGCACCATGCTTTACTATTACAGGATTTGGAACGAGACTCTGGTGGGTGTAACACCGATAAGTATACATTTCAGTATTGCGATCGGTCAGGAATTCCCCTTTTTCTGGTCCCCCTGACTTGATACGACAATCCCCCTAATGTTATATGTTGTCCCAAAACCTGATCTGTTTTAAAAAGGTGGCTCACCTTTCTGCTCCTTGGATAGCTGCTCCGCCTGGTCCCAGACCTCGGTGGCGTACAGGAAGTTGGAGGTGACCTGGACGTAGCTGGCAGCCATCTGGTGGATACGCTGAGGTATGGTCACAGATGAGCTGGCACTGCTGCTGCTACTGACGGACGAGTAGCCCCCGGCCGTGCCCGGCGACAGTTTGGGAGACACGGGAGAGGGCATACCTGCTGCCTTGCTGAATTAGGAAACAGAGAAGAGCACGGTTGAGGAAAAAAAAAAGAGCTGGTTCTGGTTTAGAAACAGATTTGATGTAATTGCAGCCCAGTACGACTTAAGAGCGTCAAAGTGTTCTTTTCTGTGGAATTCTAAAACTTTTTACCATTGGGGAAATGTCTAACTTATTTTCTCTCAACATTCAACACGTGCAGGAAACAGATGTCTCCTTTACAATCACGTTTCCTCTCCAAACAGCAAAGAAGGCCGTGACTTACTTTCCCATTCCAGGAGAGGGAGCCTGGGTGTTACTCAGAGAATTCTGTCAAACAAAATGAAGGAAAGAACATTATGTACAAAGCAGGTTACACATTCACGTAAAAATAAATAAATAAACGACATACAAGGAATGCATATTGAGTTTCGTTTTGGTTTTGAAGGTTTGCCCAGCCAAACTTGATTTCAGCTTCCAGGAAACAAAAAAGTACCTTTAAGTGTTCGGTGAGGGTTTTGGAGTATTTTAGTGCGCTGTCTTTCCTCAGCTTAAATAACCGCAGGTAGAGGAGAGACTGGCATCGGAGGCTGTAAAGAGAAAAAGGTTCATTTTAGATCCAAAACATGCAAAGAAGACAGCAATGACCAGAGGGAGGGGCGGGCTGCTTAAACACACAACCCTCCCTACAATCAAACAGCTGGGGCTTTGAGGACTTTTAGCTGAAGGCTAAGGACAGGATGACGCCTCTTTAACATGAAACACATCAGCTGTTGTCAGACAGCGTACTTACCAAAGCACAGCTAGCCTCTTGTCTGCTGAAGTAGCATCTGGGGCCAGGTAGCTTTTTAACTTCATAGTGTATCTGAACGTACAGACGGAACAAATGTTTAGTTCCTTGGAGAACAAACTGCTTAGGTCATTACAAAAACATTCATTTCAATAAAAGTGACATGTAACAGACTGACTCTGTTTAGAAGAGTACTCTGACCTTCTATAACATGAACTGACAATAGAAGTTAAAAAAAAAAAAAAATATGTATCCAGCACAACCAGGGGTATCTTTTTAATTCAAAACATTCATCTTTCTTGTCAAAACCTGGTGGCTACATTACCCACAATCCAACTCGACCAGTTGGATTGTCTCATTTGGATATTGCGTGTGAGGCTAAAGTTGCCTCGCACCACGAGCCACAAGCAGAGATGAGGAGCCGGCTACAGAGGTCCGGTAAGCTCACGTCTGTTTAACTCTACACCACCAGGTTTGTTTTCATATTCAAACTTGTAGTCTTTAGCCACAACTCATGTAACATTCCTTTAAGGCAGCGGTGCCACACAACACCTGCAAACAGACTCCGATGTGTACAAACGGTGGCGTTCCCCTTTAAATAGTGACAATGAAAGCACGTTTGTCCTTACTTGATGAGCTCTACTGTTTCAGCATACATGGGGAAGGGAGACTTTGCTTCTTGAGCGCTCTTCTCCAGAGCATTGCCACATTCAATGAAAGACACCACAGCGTCCAGGTAGTAAACGGCCTTCTCAAAGCGGTCCAACTGTAAAAAGAGGGAACGGGGAAGACAGCGACAATGAAATCACTGATGGCGGAGCGTCCCGAGTTAGAGAGCGTGTACTGGTTTAATATTGCATTTCTTTCTGAACCTGTCACGGCACACATAAATGCTGCTCACATGACTTCAATTTGACATGGTTGTAAAAATCACATGGTTTGGTGTGAATACAATAAACTCCTTTAATAACAGTAACAACTCAATTATGTATGCATTGGCCTTTAAATGGAATGTAAAACATCATAGATGTGGACTAATGAACTGTAGTATGGGTTAAAGAATTGTATAACATGGAAATTATAGATAAAATTAAAGCCTATCCATAGTGTAAAACATTATTTTTAGGAGAAGAAAAATATTATTGCTTAGTTCTCATCAATATGTTTTGTGTTCATTTGTATCATGTTTGTTTGCCTAACTTAATGTCGGAGTGATTTTCTCTTCAGACGGAGTATTTAAATTACAAAAAACTGTAAAATGCAAAATAAAGTAAAATTTTCAAGATTTTTGAGTGGAAATAGCATGCAGCCAAGTCAGGTATCTCAGGTACGTCACTGATACCAGCCCGCCGCTTAAATACAGTCACCTTTGTTTTGTTTTTTAAACATACTGCTCAATAACTGTGAGAGCACAGAGAAAGAAGGACTATTAAGACTTTGTGTCTGAGGTAAATCTCCCAGTAAATACAATAAATTTGAGCAATAAAAAGGAAAATGTAACTGCGTTGCTATAACAAGCATTAATCTCCATGTTGTTTTATACTAAAGGTCGAGACCTCGTCCTCTTCTCTCACTGCTTTGCATGCAGCAGCTGACACTGCAGCATCTCCATTACACATGTAAATAGGCAGTAAGCTCACGCTCTCACCAGTGCATCTGCATTGTGCTTCAGTTTCTTGGCCTCTTGTAAGTAGTGATCTGCCGAATGGACCCTGAAACAACATTATTAACAGGTCAAACTCATTTAATTACTTCTCTGAAACAGCATAAATTTACACTAAGCACAGATATACATAAACAGTTATTATTCCATTAAATCAAACCATGAAACAACAGACAAAACTAAAGAGGCAAGACTATCTTATTTCTTTACCTCTGTGTGAAAAAGGACAAAGCCTCCCAACAGAGAGCCTTTTAAAATGGAAATTTACATCATCTCCTCTGCATGCAGGCACATCTATGCATGACCTCCCGAAACCTCCTGCAGCTTTATGCATCAAAGGCAATACTAGATCCCCACAGCAGTTCTCTCTGCACACCCTGCTGAGGGGTTATCCGCAGTGGAAAGAGCTCCTCTTACCTGTCCTCAAACACCAGCTTGGATCTCTGAGACTTGGAGCCGTCCGTGGAGAGCGGAGGCACAGCCAGCTGGTTATCGCAGCCCTTTGAGGATTTCTCCTGCGGAGACAGCGAGCGAGAGGGAATAAAGTTTCAGAAAAAAAGATTAAAAAAAAGGGGGGCCTGGTGTTTGAAGTGAAGAATAAAACGGAGAAAAGGGTGAGCTTGAGGGTGTCTGGAGAAAATGTTTTGCGCTCTATGGATATTGGGCATATACAATATATAAAACCTATATCGTGGCTATGTTTTCGACCATTACCCTTTCCCGACATGCTTGCGTGCTTCATTATTTAAGTTCCTCGGGTGGGAAACATTGCACAGTCGGCAAACTTGATGAAAGACCGCACTTGCACTCTGCACAGAATCCACAATGCCAGGTATTCACGCGACAGCAAATGGTGGGGGGTACGGTTACTCGCGCTCACCTTGCCGTCGCGTGTGCTGCGTCCCTTGTCCTCTCCTTTTCTGTGCCTGGAGGTGGAGTTGCCCTTGGTGCTGTGGCTTCCCTCTTTCCCACTTCCTGTCCCGCTGGACAAAGAGGTGGAGGACTGGCTGACTGTCCTCTTTCGACTCGGATGCTCCGCCTTAGGCGTCCGCTGTAGACCCAACATGGAAGGAGAGGGGGCTGGCTCCTCTTTCTCTTTCTTCTCCATAGACCTCTTAGACCTGGTGGGACATGAATGGTCATTGTAACACGTGTATCATGGTATTTAAAAACGAACCAGCCGTGTGTTGCAGTACCGTACTCCACATCACAAAATACTAACACTCAAAAAAATTAAATATTAACATTCAAGATAAACATTAAAATCATAGCCGAGCGGTCATTATCATGAAGGTTAATAGGTGCGGCTTAAAGAGGCTGTAAAGTAATAAACAAGTCATTTCATTGAGTTTTTCTAACTAGAGTTCACAGGTGTTTTTTGTGAATTGTAAGAATAGAAAAGAAAGCTTCATGTTGCCTGTAAAGAAATGAAGTACTACTGTCACACCGAGTGCAGAGTGTTTCAGTGTGAACGGAGGAATACTCACTCTTTACTGCTGTTTTTATGATGAGATAGGGACTTCTCCTCTAGCTTGCAGCGCTTGCTCTCTGGCTTTGTGCCATCTTCATCGTTCTAAAAAGACACAAAGGTCGCAGGAAATTAGAAGACACATTAAAGGATTAACTGGTGTGTGTGTGTGTGTGTGTGTGTGTGTGTGTGTGTGTGTGTGTACACACATGCCTCTGTAGGATTTGATGACAAAGAAATTTGCAATTTCGCACTTGAACTCATATGAAGTGCAGTACAACCTTCTGCCAATGCTTAATGGTTCCACATAAACACATCACTTAGATTGTAAGTCTTTCTTTGGTAGTTTCACAGCTATGATGAAATACTTCCCTGACAAAAGTAATAATGAAAAAAAGATCCAAATAGAAATCAGTTTCATTTGAATCTATATGCTGTTTGGTGAAAGGAAAATCTTCCATTTAACTATTCTTTTAGACTGTTTTCAGACCTGCGGTTTGTTTGATTTGTTCCGATTCAGGGACTAATTTGATACAATTGTTGCATTTACTCCTCAATTCGCTTGTGTTCACAAGAAGACAGCATTCAAGAGTGGTCCAAAAGTAGTAAACCATGCCAAGCAAGTTGTTCTCTCATTGGTCAGAAACGTAACCTGGAAAGATTTGCCTCTAAATGCTTCCTCGCAACATGTTAACATGATTAAATGATCTTAATAATGCAATCTCCGCCCCGCTTCTTTTTGCTTTGCATGTTTAGAACCAACTGGTCCAGGCGAGCTAGGCGTGAATACACCACCTGTACTCTTTTCAAAGCGAGAAGTACATTTTAAGATCAATGAAAACAGCAGAGAGTACAGACAGGAATTGGCTCTATCCAGCCTCATACCTTGTGTTTCCTCTTGGCCTTACTAGAGCTCTTCTCAGAGCTCTGTTTGCTGAAGTCTTTGCTGTCCCTGTCTAGAGAGTCGTCCCTCTCCACTTTTATCTCTGCAGGCTCCTTGTAGGGCCGCCCTGGGATCCTCGACAGCAAGCTGAGATCTATAGGAAATGGTGAAGGAAAAGGAAGGGAAGGGTGCGCTTTAATTCGGTCCAAAGAAAAGAAAAGCTTCAGGGAGTGTGCACTCCAGCTAGATGAGTGTAAAACAAGAGAGACGAACCTATCTTCACTAGTAAAACCTGGTGCTGGGGCTGCCTTGTAGGGTAGCGCTCCTCGGGGTCACTGAGGGGAGACAACAGCTCTTTTTCTTCCATTGGAGAAAACACACACACGGGGGTCCTGATGCTCTCGGTGTACTTTGGCGTCTGCGACGACGACGGGATGCTGTCGTTCCCCTCAGAGTCCGACGACGAAGAGTCCGTGTCGACAAACTCGCGGGACTTCTGGGAAGTCTTGGTGGGCGCCTTGGCCTTGCGCTTGTCTGCAGTAGTGACAGCAGCCGCAGTGGGCCTCGGGGAGGATTTAGGTTCCTTTTTGATGCTTGGTTTGCGGGAACCCTTAGTAGCAGCTTTAGGTCGATGCGGAGGTATCTCTGGAGCTGGCTCACTCTCCACCCTCAGGCCTCCCTTGGGTTCCTCCACCACTGGGGGCTTTTCAGACTTTTTGGGCTGTTTTTTACCCACGCTCCTTCGCGGATTTGTGCCACCCTCGCTCTGGGCGGGGGATTTTTGCCGACCACGGCCACCCTCCGCGCCCTTTTGCGCCGCCCGTAAGTCCCTGCTCGGGGTCGGTGCCGCCGAGTCTTTTGAACCCCCTCCCTGGCTACTATAGCCGCGTCCTGAGCCATTATCCCTGCCCTCTTTCTTGCACTTCGTCGGAACATTGTCCGCTGGAGAGGCCGGAGAGAACTGCTTGGCCTTCTTGAACCAGTTGTCCAGCTGCCACTTGTTGGCCATGGGCTGTTCAGGCTGAGGGGGAGCAGGAGAACACACAGACGCAAGACGTTGTGTTAGAGAGGGAAAATTATTGTATATATGATGCCTTGTAACTATTACAACCTAAATGAAGGGTGGACAGAGAGAGGAACAGTTCCATTGAAAATGACGCTTGAGTACCAAATCATCACTAAGTGAGCTTTGTACAAAGTCACTGGTCAGTCATTACCTCAGGAGAGGCGGGCCGCGGGTGCTCATTGGCTTCACTGTCCGTCGTGCTGCTTTCACTCTCGCTGTCGGAGCCCGAGCTGCTCTCTGAGCCGCTGTGGCTGCTCGAATCGTCCCTGGATTGCTCCGCTCCTTCACTGTTATTGCTGTCGTCACAGAATTATGGCATTATATTGTGTGCAGTACACATTCAGTCATGTTGTACACACCGAAGGATGCGTACAAACAACCGAATCACGTGGTGTGTTTAAAATCACACATTTCTTTGCTCCATGTGAATATTTGAAGTGTTCAACATGCTGATAATCTCTGGAAAACACCTTTATAGCTGAGGATTGGCCTTAACCACTACATATGGATTAGATATTTACTTAGCGCTTCCATAGTTGATCTGCACATTTTTTCAGCTGTATTTTTCCAGAATTTTGAATTTGCCTCACAGCGCAGTTATTGTGACTGCTAACACCCACTGTTGATTTTGTGAAAGGTGTGGACTTGATGTGTGCTAAAGGTTGATGCTATCCCCCCCCGCAAACGTACGTGTGTGTTGTGGTTTACCTTGCTGAAGTGTTCCTTGAGGCGTTCTTGGCAGAGTCCTGTTCTCCATCACTGTCCTCACTGCTGCTGAGCTTCAGGTCATCTTCTAGTAGTACACTGAGGAATGAAACGGAATTAAATCTTTGTATTTCATTACAGCAGTGGTGACGGTGGCTCCGTCTACACGTCTTACTGAGGTCATTTATGCATGTCTTGTTTCTTACCTCATCATAACTATTTGTTTTTAGTAAGCTATAAACATGGGCTTACGATGAGAAAGGAGGACGGGAGGAAAGGATGGAGCACTTACGTGGGCTGGTCATCGCAAGCTTTGGACTGGTGGCTGCTGGAGCTCTTGGACGAACTACCTCGCTCTAAAAAACAAGCAAAACTCATGAGCAACAAATATATATATATATATATATATATATATATATATATATATATATATATATATATATATATATATATATATACATACATACATACATACATACATACATACATACATACATACATACATACATACATACATACATACATACATACATACACACACACACACACACACACACACACACACACACACACACACACACACACACACACACACACACACACACACACACACACACACACACACACACACACACACACACACACACACACACACACACACACACACACACACACACACACACACACACACACATACATACATACATATTTATTTTATATTGGGTTTGAATCAGAAATGAGTGTGATACTCACTGTGCCCACTTGGGAAAGGGTGAGAGTCCTGAGGTGAAAAAAAGAAGACATTCTGAATTATTTGTCTGTTCCAACAATCAGTGAATAAATGAAAACGAATCAATTTTAAAAAGAGAACTCCTTGAGCTTATGTTTATTAGCCCATAGCAAGTTCAAACAGCCTTCATTTAGTTTCTGTGTTAGTCTCCTTATCGATTATTAATCGATCAAATAATCAATTAGCAATCGCTAGTCCCATCACTTTATAGTTCTAATCAGACGGCCACAAAAAGGTTTCTCTGCTTTGGCTACATTTGCTTTGTAAGGTCTGTTGGCACCAAGCAAGACGCATAACAACACATGACACATCATTTGAGTCAAACAGTAAACACAGGCACTGGTGCAATGCTGACCTTGGTGGGGAATGGAAACTTGGAGGGCTCTGTTTTGCAGGGAGTGTGGATAGCCGTCAGCGGAGGGGGCCACGACTGAGTCATTTCCTGAAAGAAAGAAAGAATAAACACACACAGGGAAAAATGTGAATTAGTTGTACGGTGCGAGTAATGTGAAGTGCTCTTTCACTGACTCGAGCAAAAGGGGTTCTCCCTCTGAATACTTGTGAACTGTTGGCCTGACAGAGGATTATTTCAACAATTACCTTCAGAATCTCATCGACACAGTTGGCGTCACCAGATCCCTAAAGACAGAAACAGCATGTTTAACACGTTTTCACACTCAACACGAAGGTCAGTGCTGCGGGTGGGAGGAGGCTTCCATTCTGAGTAGCATGATTCATTCCAAAGGCATTTTATTATACCTACGAGTTCAATCAGACCAAGTGTAACATGCTGCGAGGTAATCTCTTCCAGTTATTACGTCATTACAAATACAAGCTCCAAACATGAACCCTGCGCTGCCATTCTACGTCAGTAGATTTCATATACAATGTCTGCTACTTTAGCTTTATACGGTAAGTGTGTACATTAACATATAGTTTATGGAAAGCCTGAAGACCAGCCTCACCTCTACAGGCTGCGAGGGGATCTTGAGTTTGGAAAGTGAGGCCTTGCTGTTGGACTTCATCTCTCCCATGGTGCTGCTGTGCGACTGTCCGCTGTAGCTTTCCGCTTGCGAGCTCTTGGGTTCTGCTGTTTCCTGGCCGTCCATAGGCCGCACATACGCTGTGGGCTTCTGCAGCATGGAGCCGGGCTTGGACATGAGAGAGGGGGGAAAGGCCTGACTCGAGTGCTGTCCGGTGGGGAAGGCGGTGTGAACCCGTGAGGGAGAGTCCCAGTTGGCCTCTCGGTCTCGCGGGGACTTGGAGCGGTAGCGCTCCTTGCTGTGGTGCTGCTCGCCGGACAAGGAGCCCCGCAAGTGGCTGTTGCTGCCGGAGGAACTCAGCGAGCCCTTGGCCGGACTCGACGTGTGCGACTTGGAGTGCTCCGACCCCCCGCTGTGTTTACTCGACTTCTTCTCCCGCGCCTCCCCTCCGTGTCTTTGGCTACCGCTGCTGCTGCCGCCGCTACTGCCGCTGCTCCTCTGGCTACCGTGGCCGCCCTGGAGTCCCGAGCGCTTCTGGGACTGGGACGAAGAACCGCCTGCCGCGGGGCCAACGGGGGTCCACTTGCTGCTCTGGCTGCTGCCACCGCTACCGACACCGCGCTGGTCCCCGCCGAACAAAGGTGGGCCCGATTTCTCCTCGGAGGAAGACGAGCTGTTAGATGGTTTACCGCCAATCTTAGGAAGTGTGTCACCAATCGGCTCTTTCATCTCGTCGTAATTGCCCAGCATGCTCTGAATACGGCTTGACAGTTTATCTTCCTTGCTGGACTGAAGAGAGAAGCAGAGAAAGGGGGGATGGAGAGGTGGGGAAGGGGGAACGGTGTGACGATGAAGAAAAAAAAATAAAACAGAGAAGAAGAGGAGACAGAAAAATGCATTGAGAGGAAAATAAGTGAGAGAGAAACGAACGGAGGGAAAGCAGAGAGGAGAGAAGAGGGGCAGAGAAAACAGTCATTATGGGCACAAGTTCAACACTTGGGTTAATTACTTTCCATCAGAATGAAGAGAAAATGCATTTCTCCAACAAAGAAAAACTTTAAATCACTAAAATATGAAAAAATGAGCATAATTCAAATGACAAAAAGAAAGAAACTAATAATATCCTGAACCATGGGTCATCACTTTTCTCTAAAAAAAATCTAAAACATTGAGAAAATAATCAACTGAACATTAGAGATCCACCAATCGTTGAGTTAGCTCATTCAAAATGGGTCCACACCCATCTGTTCACACAGATAAGTCCGCCCACAGAAGTTAATCAATCACACTGAAGCCACAGGTTACAGCCGACCTGCCGGGCAATCAGCCCGTGACGGTCTGTGCAAAATATCCAGTTTCACACGGAGCGTTAGACCTCTATTTTGTTTGACAGAGTCGCACACGGGGTGAGGAAACACAAGCCGTTATCTGTAGCAGGAAATGTTAACGAGCGTGGTCACAACATGCACACCGCCGCTGCCTCCTGCTAGCACAGCTCGGCTCACACGTGTGGAGCGCGGCCCATTCTTCTTATGGGATGTTTCGTTTTACTTTGTGGTTCCAACAGAAATGGTGTGTTTTATTAGGATTGTATTAGAAACAGAAATACTGCTGCTTTTTTTTGTAAATACAAGTACTTCACAAGGGTAATACTCTGGCTCATCACACATACTGGCACATATGGTGGCCGATAATGCTAAAAACAATGAATCGTAAAAAGAAATTAGAAACACCTGAGTCATTACACAGTTGGTTCATTGTTCTGAAAATACAGACTTAACAGAACAACTACATCTTGTACAGCCTTTGTCGTCTGCAGAAACGCTCTCACAAACCTTTTTAGGAACTTTACCTCCATGTTGACCTTTTCGCCTGCAAAAACGACAAACTACAGCATCAGTGTTTTATCTGTTACCCGTTTATTTTGCCTAATCTTTGTGGTTAAAATGCCCTAAAAAAAGGCAAACATGGATGTGATTATTGGATTTTTTTGTTTAGTAAGTCTTTTCTTTTAGATTCTGGGCACAAGAAAAAAAGGCCAACTTAAATCAAATTCAAGAATGACAATATGCATTTATATGCAGTGTTTATGTACTGTATATATACCAATAATGGTATGATAATTTAGTGCTCATCATTCTGTGCAGCAGAGTTAAAAGTGTGTGAGTTCAGCACCATTAAAACGTTACTGCTTTGCTGGTCTACATCTGGGAGGCCCCAGCTGCAGCTGCGTGCACACATGGCCTTTAATGCTGAACACAGTAAACTTCCACTTAGTGGAGCATGACAGAGAGGGGGGGGGGGGCAAACTGAAGCTTACATAAGACATAAGCAGGAGACAAGAAATACAAAGTGTAGAAAAGCCAGTGACTTAAACAGGTTGGCTTTTTCCGCATTGTTTTGTACTATTGTTTCTGAAGACAGAAAAACAAAAGCGTGCCCAATAACACTTTTTTTTTTGCTGCCAACTGCCTTTTCTCCTCCCGTGCAAAAAGGTCAAGGACTATCTACCTTTCACTTTGTTGTGGTCCAAAACACACGGGTCGGCACTCATCGCTCACCTCTGGTCGCCTTTCTATTCCCAACCTGTCAGGACACATTCCATCTCTGCCGCTCTGACGACTAACTCTGAGCTAAAGGAGTGGCGCCACTCACCTCGGCTCAAATCTGGTTAGTGGCAAAGATTAGACCAGTTCCTCCAATCCTCTTTACAAATTATACTGGCCGAGTAGGAGCAGGGAGCTGGCTGCCCTACATCTATATCTGTGAGCACAGACATGGGAGGAAAGGGGTGTGGCTGTGTGTGTGAGGAGGGGGGGGGGGGGGGGGGTGCTGGCGTGATCTTATGTTTACCTTCTTCAGCTGCACTACAAAACCGCTAACCAAAGACAGGTGTGGACAATTCAACCGACTCTTTCGTATCTTGTGCAGAGTTAGTCAATAGCTGATTATCTGACAGCTAACCATTATTTAATTTAAGCCAAAAGCTTGGAAAAGCGTACCGTTTTTAAATAGCTATGATCAACGTAACCACATACTACGTTGCACACAGACCAGCCAATTACAGCTGGAAATTTGTGCGAAATCGTCTCGATTGAAAGACAACAGAATGTGTTCAGATATGAAGCGCTGCAAGACGGCAGGATCCTTAAGGTCATTGTGAAAAAGAACAAAACAAAGAACTGACACAAAATGTGTTCAAGTCTTCATCAAACAGGAGAGACAAACTAGAGGTTTTTTTTCCCCAGACTCAAGCAATGTAGAAAGTCAAACAAATGTTACATTAAGCACACACACACACACACACACACACACACACACACACACACACACACACACACACACACACACACACACACACACACACACACACACACACACACACACACACACACACACACACACACACACACACACACACCAAAAGAAAGAGGGTTTCCACCTTTGCCACAGAAGCCTACTAAGCCAGCAAAAATATCAAAAAAGGTGTAGGTATGACGGTTCAAATAATATGTGATGAAGCGTGAATGTTCCTCTAAGTTTTGTGAAGTTGTCGCTTCCTGTCACTGTTACAAAACTCCTCTGAACTGACTAATGAATATCATGTGAAAGCTGAAGGGAGAGGCAAACAAACTTACCACTTTGTAGGGTTCAGGGAAGAGAGGTGAATTTGCTGGAAAGGCCTCTCCTCCTCCTCCCTGCTGGATTTCTTGATTTCTCCTTTCTCTTTCTTTCATTCGGAGCACATTCCGGTCCTCACGGTTCATGTTGCTAATAACGCAAACAGAACAACAACAACAAGTCAACATAAGCACACGCCGAGGAGGGGGACTGTAAACAGACTCCTTATCTTGTGGGGTTTTTACAAGTGGCGGCTATAAAACGACGCAGCATCGTGAAAGTGAGTCGTTTGTGACAGAAAGAAACACCTGGCGGGTCTGTGAGAATTTCCCTAAAAGTTACTCCTAAACAGTGAGGTAACTAAACAACATGAGCTCTTCAGTTCTCTCTCCTGCTATGAGTTCTTGGTTTCGGAAATGAATACCAACTAGTTCAAGTTTCCAACTGTTCACCACAAATCATACAGTTAGAATGGGCCTACACTGCCCTCTACTTTGAGTCACTTTATTGGTAGACCACAAATAGGACGTTCATCATCAGTGTTACCCCACAAACATCATGAACAGAGAGATGACCTGAGGAGAAAGTAGTCTCTAATAGGCTTAGGCTGGTCTAGACAATATGCACAAGTCTACTTCTGCTCGTACAGATGGTTGATTTAAATGTGTCCCCCACCTGAAAACTACTAACGGCCATGTTCAACATCTTCATACATCGAGAAGTTAAGAAGTACAATTTGAATGGTTGTTCCCTCAGAAAATAAAGTACTCAAAATGTAGAAGTGCATGTGTTTTGGAGTAGATTGAAAAAGCGTCATTCACTTGACATGAAAAGAATATGCAAATCTTTTCAGGAGTAGTATATCAGCCTGTAATTAGGATTCAATAACCTGCTGCTATTAAACTTCATCTAGAAGCCATCGACTCCGTAACTGCTCAACACACATCGCTGCCCTCACTGTAATGTGTGTAGTGCAGACATAACATTGCAACTTCATGAATGTGTGGATTAACACCAGAGAGACAAAACGACACCAAAAAGCATTAACATGGAATAAAGCTGTGTACACTACCAGAGGATAAAACACAAGGCTGCTAATGTCTTTTTAAACAAGTTGTAAAACTTCTGCTGGCCATTTGGACGGAACAAGTACGTGTTTTTTAAAAAAGGAGCCACCACCACAAAGAAGACTTGTGTCTGTAACAGAAAGCAAATGCGGAGCTTTTTAAAACCTGAAAGGAGCAAATGATCAGCCAGGCGTGTCGCTTCTCGGTTTAAGCCGACCACTTTGGGCTCTTCCAATGACAACAATGGTTTTAACGCGGTTGACAAGAGTGTGATTATACAGACTCTACCCTGCCTCCTCCTAAACTATAAACACAGGGGTGTTTACCATGAGCATGGATGAAAAGACTTTAAAAAACACTCCACACGGGGAAAATCAATCAAAACGTGAGAAGGCAGTCAAACGAGGCTTCAGTTTCCTGGAAGAACTCACACTGCTCTCACATGAAAACTGATCTGAACAAGCAATCACACAGAATTAGAGAGAGCTGCAGGGACGACGCTTTTTTTTTTAGGCCAACCCCCGGAACTCAACACATCACACTGGTTCCCCTCGACAAAAAGCCAATGGGATTATAAATTACGACAGAAAATAAGCTCTTTGGCAAACACAAGCTAATGATATTTAAATGTTTTTGACGCCTTTTTTTTAGACGCGTAAAAGCGTAAAAATTTAAAAAGTGGGATATTTACAGACATATTTATATTGTAGAACAAATCAATAAAATCTCTTACGCTTTTGTTAACTACAGTCCTTATTTCAGGCATCTAACCCAAGAACCCATTAAAAAAAAAAAAAAACACTGACTTTGAGGCGAGGGAACCCAGAAGTGCAAACATGCTGAATTCTTCTCCGGGTTTTAGAAGTCATTCCTGCAGAAATCTATCTTAGACTTAAGTTATGCCAACACTTGCTCCACTTGTACAACTTCTGACTGGTTATCTGTCAGCTTATCAGTCACTCTAAATTGTAATTTCCCAACCAACACCTTTTACAAAGCCTCTGCCTGTTTTACATTATCAGAAACACCCAATGCTGAGTCATCACTCCTCATAGGAAACTTGATTTGCAGAGCAGAGCTAGGTAGGCTACACTAACCCAGAGCTCAGGAGGCGACCCAAGGCCACTGTGAACCATTTGAGACACAACATTCACACCGGTGTTATCAGCAGACGTGTCAAGAGAAGGAAAACATTGTGGATCCCACTGTTTCGTCTGTAAACTCCCAGCACGGCTGAGAAGCAGGTTCAGACTACACATCGTCTACAACTAAACAAGTTGAAGTTAAATTGCACAATATCCAATTTACTACAACAGGTCTCCTTGAGTGTAGATTCACTCCTGCCACATCCTAGTGTATTCTGCTTGATGTTGGTTATTTGGCCTCCCCCAGTTGACAAGTACCAACATATGTAATATAACTGTCTTTCATGCTATAAATGTAGTCTGTGGTTTGAGGAAAAGACCAGTTTCATGCTCTCGAAATAACCGTTTCTACATCTCCACTGATTACAAATGATCAAAGACGTTTGATCCGTAGTCACACGTTGCCAAGTTTTCCACGTTCTTTTTTGCCATTCGGGCACTTTGTGTATTTAAACAAACAACATAGAAAATGGATGATATGTTAAATGGTCCCGAGTCCTTTTGAAACAGTGCTACGGTCCATTCTGCCCGACTAATTGACCCAAACTGTTGTGTTTTATTAGCAGAACGGGGGGGTTGCACCCCGTCGTACTGTAGCACGGCACTTAAAAAAGCATCAGACTGGAGGCTCAATTGTCTGCTGTTGGTTTCAACAACCCTCGAGCATTAATGTTCGTATTCATTTATATGTATTCATAGCAGCCAGCAGTCTGTTTGACTTTTGTGCCTTTGCAACATCAGAATAACTTAATTGCAAAAAAAGAATGTGGAAAAACTTGGCAACATGATGCGACAGTGCGACTAGGGATCAAGCATCTAAACAGAACCTGTTTTGAAGTTGGCCTTCGACCAGCCTAGAAACTGAAACTATGCAATGTGGAGACGTAAAACCAAAATAGTTCAACGAACATTCTTCTATTAATTAGGAGTAAAGCCACAAAATAGAGTTCTTGTTAGGAAGAAATCGTGTGACCTTAAGGATGAATCAATATGAATACTTCGATAAAAATACAACTTTTCTGAATAAAAAAAGGAAGTGGAAGAACTTTGTATGAAGAGCTCGTCAAGAAACAGTTTCCATTTCATCTTATTGATTCCTGAAAAGGTTTGATCCAACCACACTTCTGTTTGCATCGCAGGTTTTCCACGTGTTAAAACACATGTGTACTGTTTAAATTTAGCATCTACTTTCTTATAGATTAATTACACAGTTTAACGTTAACCATCACAGTGTGAAATAAAGGTTTACTGGCGATCGTTATCCGCTAACATTCGGTAAAACGTGCGATCAGGACTTCAGCATTTATGCTTTTCTAGTCGCCGTGAAAATGAGAATTGGGTGAGGGTATTATATAACGTTATCATGACCTGTTCAAATGTACTCATGTCAAATGTAGTGTTGGTGGGAAACTGGAATTGTGTGTTTTTATGAAGAAAAGAAAACACTATAAACTACTATAACAAAGTAAAATGATAACATTTAGAACTTTTGATGGTTTACCTCAGCGTGGTTGAAATGATTTTTGGGACGGTGGCAAAAAAATGAAATAGTCTGAAGCCTTATAGACCAGCTCATCCAATAACGAGATCTGTATCTACCAATATGGAGCATCAATGATCAGCTATTAGTATCGGTGGCAAAAAAACTTGATCAGGGATCTCTAAAAGTTATACTTCCTCACTTTTTTTTTTCCCTTTTGTGCTGATCCAATCTGAGACCTGATCCGCGAGCCAAACCGTGAGTTTTATGATGCGTTGCACCGCTAGTCAACAAACTCAGCTGCCATCTAACCTGTGGCCTTCTGGGATATGAATCAGTTTGACAAACACCCAGGACAAGCTATTAAAGATATATCTTACTTGTTTCAATAGCAAACCATAAGAGGCACAAATCATAAATGAGCCTCGGGTTGAATTCTTTGGCCCGAGCCCTACAGAGTTGGTCAGTTGCCAACATAGTAAGGGAGGCAATGTAGATTGAGGACAGTGCTCGCCTAAGCAAATCACTCCTTACACAACATGAGTTTAAATGACATGTATTAATATCAAAAGAGTAACCATGTGTGCTTATTGTAATCATTCAACAGTGTGCCAGACTGAAAAGGTCAAAGTCTGAGTTAAAAGGCAGTTCACTTTGTACCGAAATTATCAGCTCATCTGTTTCTTTCTAACTCACAACATAACAGCCAGGACCCATCAACAAAAAAGAAAAAAAAAGGGAAGAAGTGATGGTCATCTGAGCACCATGAACACAGGACTGGGATTCTGTGAGACAGCCATTATAGTAACAACTAAAAACAGTTTAGTAGGACTTGTACAACGAGGTGAAAATTAAGTTATGTGCTTTATTCTTTTCACCCACCAAGAGAAATAAGTAAAGCAGCCAACTAGCCGTGCATTTCTTACCCTGACTGAGAGGCCATGGCCCCGACCACTGAAACATTGGAAGGAGGGAGGGAGGAGGATTCAAAGGATCTCCCAAGGATTCAGAAGTGTTCTCGTTATGACTTGTCAGCCTAGATTTCTACGCCTAACCTCCTCCAGTGAAGACAACCTGGCCCTGACTCTTCCTGAATGCATCTGTGGGCATCCAGCTGGAAGAGTGTAAACTACAGTTTCTTTACTCTACTCGAAGGTACAATGTATTTCCTTTGGAGCGGTGACAAATCTGACTTAGAAGAGGGGAGGTGACTGCTCGTTCTCGGTAGATACCACGTCGGCAAACGGCAGGGGTAGTCCCACGCTAGGTGAAGCCTAAAGGGGAGCTGCAGCTTTTGTTTTTGTCTGTGTAGTGTTTTGAGGTGAAGGCATGTGTGGAGAACAAGAGAGGTGAAAAGAGGCTGGGGGGGGGGGGGGGGGGGTAAGTGTGTCAATGTTTAGAGTGAACGCGAGACAGTCTCCTGTCCACAAGAGAGTGAGACCGTCCCGGTGGTTCCTTCTTGTCATCTTTTAATCACAGTAAATTGAGCATATGAGTTATGTAAAGCATGCAAAGCATAGTGATGATGAGGCATTTGTAAAGACTGCTGAAACATAGTAATACATCTCTATGTCTAAAGAAATGGGTGTGACTAATTAAACCTTTTAGTACACCATCAAAGAAGAGACTGTGAGAATAGAGAGGGGGCAGAAGTCTAACAGCAGTTAAATATATGATTAAACTCAAGATTAAGAGCACTAAAACAAAAAGGAGATAAAATAGAATAAAAGGATTAACACGAAATAAAAAAAAATTGATTGGTCTAAGACAGACTTACAGCTATAACTATTTACAAATCAGGAAGACATTTTTCAGGGAGAAAGACTTCATTAAAGGGAGCAGCGAGAGGGGAACTAAACCTCACCTCTCCCCGAGAATGGAACGATCCACCTCGTCCCATAAAAGGACATGTTATTTTACACCACAGGGCCTCTCCTCCGTGTGATGTCACTGCCCTCAGTAAAGGCCCAGCCAATGAGAGCCTGTCTTTCCGTCAACAACCTCCCTCCCTCCCTCCCTCCCCCACTACGCCTGAGCACAGGGCAAAGCACCCTTGCAGCCTCTTAAAGAGACAGTGCGCAGTTTCCGGCACGCAGGTTGTAACAAACGGGAGACATTTTCAATCAGTGATACAAGATGACGACATGCTGACAAATGTGTTATCACATGTCGCAGGGATTTTTTTTAAATTAAAACTAGTACACAAACTGGCAACATCATGCCACATCACTTCTGGAGCCTCTGCAGGTTTCACTGTTATGTTTAGGGTTGTTGTTAAGATTTGATCACTTCTAAAGCCTCGGTTTTACTTCTAAAGGGATGCAAACAGACTGCGGCGGACATCATGGATGTGTAGAAGTTGTTTGTTTTTTTACTGTCCGCTTGGGAGGACTTGTTCCACACATGTGCTGTAGATCGCTGAAAACGTCTTGCGTAGTCGCGCAGACTTATTCACACAGCCACAACAAATTGCCGATACGTGGACTTCCACACAGAGCCTATACATACACCCACTAATGAACACGGACCCGAGCCTATGCTCACGGTACAACTTTGGCCTAAGGCACACTTCGGTCTGACTGCTTGGTATATTATAGAGTTGGTACACAGATCCAGATGCCTTGGCAGGGACACTTCAGCTCGGTCCAAAAGTTCAGATTTCTAGTTAAACATTTTTAAACTTTGCCTGAAACTAAAACATTGCTATAATATTTACTTAATATTATATGTTTGTGGTTTTTAAAATGTACCGAAAAATTGTAAAAAGGATAATTCACTCCTTATGTGAAATATCTATTGCAGGTTGATCAGTCCTGGAACAAGGGTTCCCTCCTCTGCTCCCCCTTGTTCTCCTGTTGAAGTGTTTTCCTTCCAGGTGGTGTCTATTGTACAATTTTTGTAAAGACGTCCGGGAAAATGATGTAATGTCGGGGTATTCAAATGACTGGAGTAAACATGACCACATTTTTAGTATAAAAAAAACAAACAACAACTGGCCCAAGCCTCCACCACCTTTTAACCTCTTCTGAAAACTGTTTGTTTAGCCTTTATCAGAGCTATTCAATATTCAATCAGGTACAGTTAGAGAGAATCTCCTCATACAGAAGGTCATGAACACATCACAATAAAGTCTAACAACTTGTGCGATGATTTAGTACCAATATATATATATTCCAATAACAAATAAATGTTTTTTCTCTCACTGCAAGTAAAATAAGACTAAATTACAAAACAGAAAGCTCATGACTTAAAATAAAGTACTTCATTTTAGAAAAATTGTGTTTAACTGAATTGTCCTGCAGCTTTAAATTCAGTTCATTCAGGGTGAAGCCACAATATTATATTTTTCTCCTCTTCTAATAAGAGAGATGTGTGTTCAGGGACTGTATCTGTGGTTATTGAAACCACTTGTTTCAGCTCTATTCTCCTCTCTCTGTTTAAACATCATTGTTAGGAACCTGATCATATTGGGCTCTTAGTATGTTATTTGTTCTGTGCCTTCATTTCGGATGTGAGTGGGTTTGTTTGCTCAAAAGATTTGGGCTTTGTCTCGTAGTGGCGCTTCACATTGCTGCTTTTAATAAATCGCCACGGCCTCTGAACATATGAGACATGCTGGTTTTAAACTGAACATATGAGACACTCTGGTTTTAAACTGAACATATGAGACATGCTGGTTTTAAACTGAACATATGAGACATGCTGGTTTTAAACTGAACATATGAGACACTCTGGTTTTAAACTGAACATATGAGACACTCTGGTTTTAAACTGAACATATGAGACACTCTGGTTTTAAACTGAACATATGAGACACTCTGGTTTTAAACTGAACATATGAGACACTCTGGTTTTAAACTGAACATATGAGACACTCTGGTTTTAAACTGAACATATGAGACACTCTGGTTTTAAACTGAACATATGAGACACTCTGGTTTTAAACTGAACATATGAGACACTCTGGTTTTAAACTGAACATATGAGACACTCTGGTTTTAAACTGAACATATGAGACACTCTGGTTTTAAACTGAACATATGAGACACTCTGGTTTTAAACTGAACATATGAGACATACTGGTTTTAAACTGAACATATGAGACATACTGGTTTTAAACTGAACATATGAGACACTCTGGTTTTAAACTGAACATATGAGACACACTGGTTTTAAACTGAACATATGAGACATACTGGTTTTAAACTGAACATATGAGACACTCTGGTTTTAAACTGAACATATGAGACACTCTGGTTTTAAACTGAACATATGAGACACTCTGGTTTTAAACTGAACATATGAGACACTCTGGTTTTAAACTGAACATATGAGACACTCTGGTTTTAAACTGAACATATGAGACACTCTGGTTTTAAACTGAACATATGAGACACTCTGGTTTTAAACTGAACATATGAGACACTCTGGTTTTAAACTGAACATATGAGACACTCTGGTTTTAAACTGAACATATGAGACACTCTGGTTTTAAACTGAACATATGAGACACTCTGGTTTTAAACTGGCTGTGGGAAGAATGAACATTCTGTCAATCTGTCCATTCTTGGTTAAGCCGTCCACATTCCTCTTTTTGGAGAACAACATGTGAAATAACTTCTGACTCACGTACATCTCCTGTTGGGTCTCTCTACCCGTCTGTCCCGTGTGTGTAAAAACTCACTGGAGTTGCGATGCTCATCTGAATACACGCATTTGATTGGCTGAGAAGCATCACTTTGAGATGATTTACAACGCAATGTAATGTAATTGGTCGGTGTGTTTCCTGGACCGCTGAACGAGTGAAGTAAAGGCTGTAAACCGTGGCCCCCTGGCCTATATGTTGTATTCATGTTATTTCTTCTCATCATAAAGTTTTCCTCTTAATATATTCTAGTTTTGTCTTCCTTCTACTTGCTTTGAATTATGAACTGTTTAGCTAATTAAGGGATTGCGCTGCAATAATGTACAAAAACAAGGATTATTTAAGTTCCCCGAGACATCCGTTTGTTTCAAAAGAATCCACTTTGGGGAACACGCATAATTACTTTTTTTTGGATAATCTCATAATCTTTTTGATGTGCTATTTAATTATGGTGTCACTTAAGGGATTATGCAAAAATGAGAGAGAGAGAAAAACGATCCTGAAAAACAAAGTCCGGACATAAAATGATGAAATTCAAATTTTGGAAACTCCCTTTGACTCAGTTTACGATCCCTTTATTGCAACATTTTAAAATGCGTAGCTCGTCTGTAGACAATGATGTCGACGGAAACCTTACGATTACACAGGACTCCATGTCATTATGGTCAGGGCTTATGTTTGGGAAATACTGAAGTGTTTTTTGAATCAATTAAAGTAAATCCAATCAAAAACACATTTTTTAATTTCTAATCTTTCTCAACCCCCCCCCCCCATTAAAACTGTTTCCTACATTCATTCAAATGGTGTTTCCAAAGAGTATTCCATAATGCATCAACAACAGGTTGTCAGTAGTGTGTACTGTGGTGGTCCTGTGGTGCTTTTCAAGCAAACCTGCTGACAGCGAGCATTCCAGAGGGAGTGTTCCCGTTCAAATGCAGCAAACCCGCCTCATATAAGCAGCTGTTTGGGGACCCGGGACATCAAGACCACAAGCTGGTCTTGACGGGGTCTCGATGAGAAATGCCCCCAAAAAAACGTAATATCTGAAAATGCAGCGACTTTAAAATCAGTCTTATGAAATCAAATTACTTTCCTTAGGAAACACCAGCGGCTATATAAAGACATTTTCACACAACAGGGGGAATTAATTAGCCTTATTTTCCGTCTTCCTCTTATGTTAAAGTATTTAGCCGATGATGTTTGAGGAAGACAATGTCGACATTAGGATTAAGTCTCAGTATTCAGATTTCTTTAGTTCCTGCTTCAGTAGAAAACCCTTCAATATTTCCATTTGTCTTCAGATTAGCTTTAATTAACATATCAAAACAAGACTCAGTGTTGATTGGCGTGTTCTCTAAACAATTGCTTGTATCCTTTTCATTCAGGCAGGTTTGAAGCATTTGAAACCGACTTGCTTGCCTCTTCTCAGCAGGCGTGCGTTATCTGAATCAGAGGGAGCTGGTAGCATTTACCAATAAGAGCCCGGTGCTGGGGCTGCTCTGCATTAAAAAAAAGTATTAATAATGGATGAATTTAGGAGCATTTTTATATTTAACATCCAGCAAAGCTCTTAACTGAGGACTATTATTAACAATGAGCACACTCTGATGATAAGATCCAAATGTGCGTTTTAAAAAAAAAGTGCACAATATGCCTCGAGGCCGGTGACGTCTCCTCCATGCCGAGATCATAAAATCAAACTGAGAAGAAGAAAAGTATTTACTAGCTTTCGTGCAATGGGATGTTACACTGGTTTTTTTTTCCATCACTGAATAGTTCTCGTCTTGCCTCGTGACCCATCAAAACACAGCGTGATAATCCGTGGTCGAGTAAATGGCATTTGTAGCTAAACTGTAGAAAGTTCATATGGATTTTTAAATGACAAATAAAGTCAGACAAGCTCAGTAAGAAACTGCTGCCACTTGCAGTTTTGACACAAGATAGCACAATGCTCATTCTGCCACATTGTTTGTGAAACGTGACACACACACACACACACACACACACACACACACAAGCCTCCATTATCTCGGGAACATTTCTAAAAAGAACCTGCGTCACTCAAGCTCTTCAATGTTCACACCAAGATAGTCAAAAGAGGCCTTTACGTTTTCACATGACCCTCATCACCCAAACCTGAACTACGGTAAGAACATTTTTTTTTTTACAATTTACGAACCACTCCCTTGGCTTTGAATCAATGTTGATTCAACATACCGTGATGCAACCACAGTTTCAACTCGGCATGTTCCAGCATGTCCGGTACACTTCTGATTAAATGAGGCTTCATAATCTTGGATTGATCCATCATTCTAAAATGTCCTCATGTCCTGTTCAAATTCTTAGGAATCATCCAGATTTGATGAGTACAAGTAGCCAAGCCTTACAAGCAGAATTATTAATAAAACGGAGTGATTAGGGATGTCAGCGGTTACTTAAATGAGATTAAATTGCTTACGCATCTACAATAGCTCTAATAAAGCCTTTAACAACAATATTATAACCATGGTTTGAATTTTGTAAGGCAACTTATTTGATTATACTGCAAAAAAGTAGTATAAATAAACCACATTAATAAAGCTTTCGTATGCATGTGTTGTGTATATACTTTGAATTCACTTACTCATAAATGTGATGCAATGCCAAGAGAGCCCTTGGCAGGTGAAACCCCTCTTGCCTTGGTCAAACAGATCCACCCTAAACCTTTGTATCAGGTCTTCTTTTAGCCTGAAGCATTCAGGCTAAAAGATTAACAGTCTATTACTCGCCCCGAACCCGAATAAATCGTTGTTCAGAAAGCTTAAAGTACCGACCTGAAACATAACTATATAAAAACCGAAGGCATCATGCAAACAGCACATGCAGTGGATCCTGCTCATCACATGGGAAAACAGAGTCAGAGGGATGTGTAGTGTTCCATATATCAGTCACAATCTTATTCCTCAGGGAGCAGTCCGGGCTAAATTTGACACTGGGATATCTGCCTGCCTACAAATAGAAACATGCTAACACAGAGCTTACTACTCCGAACCTCAAAATAAACCTCCCCACTCACCAGAACGTGTGTTTTGATACGAGCTGTGGCCAAATGGGAACGTGAAAGAAGAGACTAGTTGATTAAATTGCATGATTCATAAAAGGTTCTCAACTCTTAAGAAGCTTAACTTAGCAATACTGGTTCCTATTGAAAAATTGCTTATTACAAACGATTTACCTTTGTATTAAATAAATCACTACTTGCTATACGTCTTATTTTACCCATACATATTACAATAGACATTTTAACTTCCCTTGACTAGAGGCATTACTGTTACACCAGTCTAAGACTGATGCTGTGATGCTCAGACCGATATTATAGTGCAGTATCTAACAGAACAGATGCTTGCCAGGTCTGTGAGATGAAACGTCCTTAATGAGCTTCACCTCCACTGGACTATATAGCGAGCCACACGAGAGCTTAACTCACATCCAAGAGAACAAAAAGCTGAAGAACAGATGCATGAGGTCAGGACACAGTGAGTAGCACATTTTTCTGCTGTGTGAGCAACAGTACTGAGGGATAAAAATAAATAAATAAAGAGCTGCTGATGTCTGATTAGATTTGGGCTTATTAAAACTAGCAGACTCTGGAAAAGCCTTCAAACATCCTACTTTTCACAAGCTTCTCTTTAAAAAGGAGATACGATTTTGTTATAAACTCACACGCTGAAGACACAATTAGCTCTTACTTTTGGTTGACGAGAAGAATAGCATCCGTACAATAAACGAACGGGATGACTGCTATGATTCCCTTTTTGACTTCACATATTAAATACATTTCAATAATCAAAGAGAGCTGGAGGTGATAAGAACAGGATAAAGGAGTATTGTAAAGCATGCAGTTCATTCAGACAAGGAATACTCAGTTTTGAGAGGGCGAGCTCGACAACCTTGTACAATTACTTATTGTTGTCGAACAGTCTGGAGCGAGGTATTGCTCATTTTCCAAAAACACCAGCCTGGAAAACCACACTGGACCACAATGTACAATGGACGTGTCAAAGCCAAAGAAACATGCACCCACTCCTCTGTCTGGAATGGACAAACAAGTCACCATAACATCTCAGCTAGAACATGCGCATGAAGTGCCCTCGCTTGGCTACAGAGGAAACAGTTATACTGAAGCCACAGAGCAAAAACCTAAACAGGAAGTGAAGAGGATTTCACAGTGGAGGACAAGATGACAGAAAAGAAACCGCTATCCACCAAAATAAACAGACATTTACTGGTTTACAGGACTGTTTGGTTAATATTCCCATAATGCAACAGTGCCGATGTTGGGAGTAACCTAATTTTAAGGCCGATAAATCCCTAAAACGTCCGCTTAAGATTTCCCTAGGCACCTCTGTGCTTACCCTAAATAAAAACAACAACACTCAGCCATCTTACAGTCGAATACTTCCAACTCATCGCAACATTTTCATTTAAAAAAAAAAAAAAAGGGCCGTGAGCTATATATGTGAGTTTTTACTCTGGTGTAACACGATTTATCTGAACCGTCTCCTTTATTATTCAATATCATGGTCAATATTGTCAAACGATAATGCTGATTTTGAGTCTTATCAATACCAGTTTCAATTAAAGTTTGATACATTGCTATCATATTACACGCTTCCTATGAGTTAAGCACAAGCATTATGCTTTAAACTGCTAAACACAGGAGCACATTGTCAGATAGCTGCCAAAATAAAACATTCTTACACTTCCAAGCAACATATACTTCATAAACATCTGCACCCATAACTCCAACAGCCTAAACCTCAATCTACCACCACCTGACTACAGATGTTTTGCCATAAATGAGTTCATGACCCAAGGCCTCCCCCCCACCACGATGTGTCAACCAAGATAAACAAGTCGATTGCTTATGTCCTCGTCTCCTTTTTGCAGAGAACACCCCGGCTAACTACAGACATGTAGCCGTGATACTGCTAATTGTTACTTACTTTCTGAACTGTGGACTTTATGATGCATTTTCTGGCCCTTCCCCCAACTGAGGCACGTAAAATGGCTTCCTAGAAAAAGCATATCAGCTGTTCTTTTGCTAGACCAAAAAAAGCTTGACACATCAGCTATTATGTTGCCTTTCCTAATTCAATGGGTGATTTTTGAGTGATTGCGATTTTTGACTAAAAACACAGCTAGGACTGCCACCAATGTGCTTTAATAAATGCAGGATCAATG
The DNA here is from genome assembly GCF_023349555.1 of Cebidichthys violaceus. NCBI lineage: Eukaryota > Metazoa > Chordata > Actinopteri > Perciformes > Stichaeidae > Cebidichthys > Cebidichthys violaceus. The sequence goes on from NW_027176373.1 coordinate 3,671,561, forward strand.
TGCGGAGGCCACAGGACACAACAAACCAAAAGTTTTCGCTAGTCACTGTGAGAAAACCCGACGATTGTTGTGGGCCTAGGATTAGTTAGACTGTCCCGTTCAGGGGGCACAGAAAACTGCAAGCAAGTAAAAATAATTGTTGCTCGAATTTGAATTGTTACGCTTTAAGAGTTCATCTGCAGTTTAAGAACATAACAGTTACTAAAGCACGATGAACAAACTGCGAGCAGCTTCTGTTTTATTACATTTAACAAATACCAATAATCAAGTATTTATAAACTAGATATAACCATATTAAACTATGGTATGTCAACGATGGCTTAACAGTAAAAAAAAAAAACAAACACCAGACGTCACATGAACAGTATCACTACGATCTCTTTCTCACTTTTTCGAGGACGCGGAAGCCACCGCACGAATTACAAAATAACATTTATCGATATCATCATTTTAAGGGTCAATTGTTGCCATTATCAGAACTCAAAAGTAGCCTCAACGTCTGTCCGTTTAGCAGGAAGCTAACACGCAACCTACAAGACTACCTGCATAGTTCCTTTAGCATAATGTTAGCGTTTTTTGAGGCTAGGCTAGCGGCTAGCATAGCTATGAAACCATTGAAATTTCCTGCAGAAATTTAAATTAACATCCTCCCAAAATGTCAGATAACCATTGAGTATAGTTAATAACCAAATAACGTATTCTGTGATGTTCGCCATCCTTACCTCTTGTCTTCTTTTTAGGCCCAAACCATTGTAGCTATTGGAAAGCTCTTTTTCTCTTTGTCTTTTTCCACTTCCACTTACACGCAAAATGGACTCAAGCAAAACGCTATAACAGCTAAAACACTAACACCGAATGGATGGTGTCCATCTTTTCCCTAAAACGCAACTGCGCATCGAGTAGCAAACTGAATAAATTCATTTTGTCTGTCGTTCGTGTTGTTATTCCTGAACATAAGTGAGTGATAGGTAAGGCTGCTAAGTTAAGTAGCACAGCAGGTACCACAGACAGGACTGGATGCATGGATGGCAGCAAGCGGTGCTGCCTTCATTTGCCGTGGGAAAAATCTGTAGCCGTCCACCTAATCAAGGAAACATGACATGGAAGTTGTTGTTTTTTTTTGTATTTTAGAGAAATTATTATTTTGTCATTCAGGTCACCGGATTCCAAATTCCCCGATAAGGAAGTTGAGTCAAACGTAAAAGAGCCATATGTAAATTTGAAATGTGCAGTTTCACTAGCCGCACATGATTATGGTAATTCCGACGTTCGGAATGCAACATTCGTGTGACGCACAGATAGTACAAGATTGTACCAGACTTGACGGTCAAGACGGAAATCATGAAGAGCGTTTCATTGTTCTCTTATCTATTTATAAATATACAACTGGACTACTAAATTCAATTGTCACATGTCTCTTTTTGGCTATTTAAAAATACTGTAAATTAAGTTTTACACATGTTCATGTATGTTTCCTCACATCCATTAATGATGACTTTATGGTGCTTAATTTATGCCATCAACTTCAGTCTTTTGTGATTTAATATTCTCATTTACAGAGTTCACTGATTAGATTGTATAATTTGTTTTGATACTTATGATCCAATTTCTTCGATAGAAGAAGAAATCCATAAACTATTCCCCAAAAAGATTAGTTGTGTTTGATCAAGCATATTAAGAAATATAGTTTCCTGCCATTTCAGTCCTTTACAAATGTCTTTAAAATGCACTGTAAAGGTTACTCAAGCTCCACATATGTACTACATATTGTGATGATTAGGCTGTGGCATTATGGACATGTGTGTGGTCTGCCACACCCAAATGAATCATCATACAGGGTCCGGTAGTCCGAGAGGCAACATATTGAACTCATGATTGCAAAATAAAAATTCATAACACTTTTTATACAAACCTAGGAAATAGCATCATGCATACCATCATGTTCCAGACAAAGTGAGATGCTCTTTATTTTTAAATATCCTTTTTGTAAATTAGTTTCTAAATAAGTCAATTTATTACCATTTTATTCTCAAATGCATATGTAAAGTCATTATGTGATTCTCAAAATAAAACCTATTACATTGGCAAATTACAAGAGCCGTGAAAATAAAATAAAGCCAAGTTTATTTTACAGTGAAACAAGGAACTGCAATTTCATCGCAAACAGACCCTCTAATTTCAAACTAATGTAAAATTTAACAAACTTTTATTCCTTATCCTTTAATAGCTCTCAAAGGTCTGTTGACTACCAGCAATGGTCGTATTATTTAGCTTGTGAGCACCATACTTAGAGTCCGACTAAAAATATACTTTAATACAAAATCACAAATTCAACATGAATAAGCACATTAGTTTCTTCAGATATTTAAAATGAATATCCTCAGTAGACCTACAAATTTGAGAAAATATCGCATTAATAAAACTAACAGGAGAAAATGTGTTTTGAAAACAGAACATGACACATTGACCAACCCCCCCAAAAAAAATCTCTTCTCCAATTTCCATTTTTGCTAAAACTACTGGAGCAGTATTACAGCCCTAAAGGTGTCCTGTCCAATCAGATCCAACAACGAATTACAGGGAGGAAAAAAAAGAAAAACAGTGGACAGCTAAAATCTACTTAGGGTAACAAACAACAAGAAACAAGAACACCCACTTAATCCAACATATTTATTCATTTCTTCTTTTTCTTCTTCTTTGGAGGTCCCTGATCTGAATCGCTGCTGCTTCCTGAGTCTGAGCTACCCGAGGACGAAGAGGAGGAGGAGGAGGAGGAAGATGAGGAAGAGCTGTCATCGTCGCTGTCACTGCTGCCGTCGCTGTCATCTGAAGAGGAGCTAGAGGAGTCGCTGCTGTCTGACGAGGAGTCACTTGAGGAGCCGTCGGAATCGCTGCTGCTGTCGCCACCATCTTTAGCCCTGAGAGCAAACGGCAGAGCACAAAGGAAACACGTGAAGATACATTCAGAGAACAGAAAGAGCGTGTGTTGGTGTTAAGGCCTCATGCTGTACCTGTTACAGTCTGGCAGCTGTTTCTCTTTGTGTTGACTGTTCTTAAGCAACACTGACATGCTCGGTTTACCTTCTTTGAAAGTGAAATGACACGATGTCTATGATGTTACGAGTGCTGATCTGGAAGGTATTTGTTTGGTTGTGTTACTTAAACTGAGAAAACCGGGGCAAACTGGGAACAAAGTACTCTTTATTCTGCTCTTTGGATGTTGTTTAAACCAGTGTAGTCACGCCAAAGGTAAGGCAATATGATGAGTGTCACCCATCAGGGCTTCCTCAGTGGGTTTTTTTGTTGTCATTTATGAGGGTGGAGCGACACCTTTATATGCTAAATAGTGCAACGGCCCCTCCCACCACCAGACAACCACGGCCTGCCACTACAAAACAAATAAAGCAATTACACGTGACGAAACACCATCATTTATGCTGGAGCCAACCTGTCTGTAGAGTTGCTGAAGTCCACTGCTAAATTATACACCGTAATACCTGTTTGGTGACATTTTTTGAAGTCAATAGCCACAAGTCAACATTCAACCTGTGATGACGTGAGTCAGCGGTCAGCGGTCAGCAGGGGGGGGGGGGGGCAGGGGGGGCTGGAGTGAAATCAGCTGAATAGACCCTTTGACTTGGCAAACACAGGTGTAGCTAATAACATTATTAATTGCTGCATAGCAGGAACTAAGCTATTGTTCACAATGTTAGTTCCACCTGTGCTTCCCCTGCTACGAGTCAAATCTCTGCGGTGGAAAAGGTCTACGACACTGATTCTTTTTGTCACAGCAGAATAAGCAAAGGTGTAAATAATTAAATTTACGACGGCTGCTGCTGCTGCTGCTGCTGCTGCTGCTGCTGCTGCTGCTGCTGCTGCTGCTGCTGCTGCTGCTGCTGCTGCTGCTGCTGCTGCTGCTGCTGCTGCTGCTGCTGCTGCAGGGTCCTCGTTAGTAACACCTGTGCTGTTGCGACCACCAGCAGTCAAAATGTCTGCTGTGAAAAGGATCTTTCAACACATTAAATATTCTAATTTGATTATAAACAGTAAAACACATGAAAAAAACAAAGGAAAAGTTGAGGACAACCCAAAAAAATGTGAAACGTGTTATGAAATTGATTAAGATCAACACGCGTGACCTTTTGGAGCAAACACATTGTGAGAAGAAGGCATTAGAAGTACTGGATTGTTTTACTGCTCGTCTTTAAGCAGTTCTGAACAAACTGTAGTGGCTCGTCATGGTCATCAATAGTCTCCACTAGAGGGAGCTGTTGTGTCACACTTCAGTCAACAATGTTGAGACAGACGTCTGCGGTTTGGACTTTGACTCGAGAGTGGAAGATTAACACTGCAAAGGCCATCTAGCTTCCAGAGACACCACGTGATCCCAACGTCATCCCCTCCGAGGAACAATCTCACTCCAAGTCAAACTTAAACTCACGTGACTACGACTCTCACGTGAGACCTTCTCAGCAATACAACCTATTACGCACAATCACCAAAAATGTAACTAAAAGTATACAGAGCCTGGCTAAAGAATTCACCTTCTCAGCATTTTTCCTATTTCATTGCATTACAACTCTCTTGGCAAGTTTGTTGTGGTGCCATGTTCTTTATATGAATATGCACTTATCTCTTTTCAGTTTAAAAAAAAGAAGTCCTTTCTCATTTCACATTTTGACCTTTTTTGTGTAGGTCCATTACATAAAATCCAAATAAAAATCTATTTCATTTATAGGTTGTAATGCAACAAAACAGGAAATAACATCAAAGGGGGTGAATAGTTTTGCAAGTCACTGTAATTTGGCCAAAGGCTCAAAAAGAACCGTGGGTCTAGTATTGAAGTATTTCTGAGTAGATTGCATATAAAACGTGCACCTCTAGCACTTGTTTCACATCAAACATATATTGTGTGGAGCCAAAACATATAATCTTACTTACTTCTTTTTCATTTTCTTCTCACTGGGGCCTTCAATTCCTGGTCTGTAAAGAGAATAAAATAAACAGACTTAGAGACATATTATTATTATTATTATTATTATTATTATTATTAAGCTGAGCTTGAATTGGGTATTCACAAGTGATAAAGTAGGAATATGTGTTGCAGGACCTGTTTTTTTTTTTTTTTCTTCTTTTGACATTGAATAGATCATTAAACACTGTTTCTGGTGTGGAATAATCAATTTTGTCCAAAGAAAACTATTAGAAATGGGAATATTCTTCACCAGTAACTCTGAGGCTGTATTTATCAATACGTCCTCTAGATGGCGATAAAAATCTATATCCTTGTCCTCTGCTGACGGGTCAGTTTCTGCCCATTGACAGATTCACAATATGTTAGAGATTTTGGAAAGTTATGGCTAAACTTTGTGATAAACACATTAGTGGGATGAGAAGAGAATACTTGAGAAATATGGTGATGTACACGAGAAAGACATTATCATAGTATGATAACATTTCCACATGATACCAAGTAATAATGCTACAAAACAAGCTAATTTAATGAATATCATTATCCAATCATGATTCATATGAAATGTTACATAATGAAGTTAAAAAGACATGAGCCTGCAGTACACTGGGACAAAACTAAACTAAGAGTCAAACTCCCTGACTGACTAAGACGACCAAGAAAATCATTTTAGTCTGGTCGCCCACCTCATTCCAGAAAGTTCAGCAGAGTTCTGACTTGTGATTACTGAGCCACACATATATACAAATGAACCCCTTGAAGTGAACAAAAGAGACTTTTGGCTTCCTCAAAAACTACCATGGAATGCCAGAAACTGTACACCTTAAAAGTGAACTCACAGTCACTATCGGTACACCGCTAGTTATCCAAAGTTGCTGCGTTAGTAGCATGAAACAGAATCAGCCTTACCCAGTAATGCTGAGGGGTTTGTTTTCATTCTCCTTGAGTTTCTTTTTCATCTCTACTGTTCTTGACGGTCTGTGCACGTATTTCCTCTTCCCCGTGCATTCGTAAGTCCAGTGTCCGACCTCCAAACACTTCTGGCAACGCACATGCTGTTTGTTTGCCTCCCTGTGTGGAATAAAAGAACGAACATGTGAATGAGGATAGACGCTGCATTTCCTTGTGTTCATTATTTGTCAAGAAATACTTGGAATCCTATCAATGTTTCTGAAGGAGTATGTGCAGGAGTATGTGTATGCATGTTTGTCCAACAAGTCCTGACACCTAAACAACAGAGAGCATTGTCTGTCAATAAATTACTAAACCATGTATAAGACTGCCGTCTGATCTCCCATCCCTGTGGTTAAGGTTGGGTAACTAAAACTTAGGGACTAAACTAAAACATTCCGTTCATGGTTAAGGTTCTGGAAACAACGCGGTAAAAAAAAAGTAGAAGTAGCAAACTGAAACGTTGCGTAAATCCAATTTATCACCTTAACTTCCACTCGCTTATGTCATTTTCCATCTGCTGGGAAGGACTGTTTTAGGGAGGTCTGTGATTTTACTGATGTTTGTATGTGCATGTGTGTGACTGGCTGTGTTTCGTTGTGTCTTATCTGTGTTCCTATTTAAGCTGCTGTACTCATATCGCTCTTGTAAATGAGATCTCGATCTAAATGAGAGTACCAGATTAAATAAAGCTCACACGTTACATTAATAACAATTAGTTAGGATAGCTCTGCAGGTCTACTCATTTCTTAAGTTAAGGGAGTTAAATTATTTTTTCTCTTTTTGGCTTAAGAGTGAGGGAATAAAACATACATCATCTGAGCCACTGCGCACTGGCAACGAAATCTAACAAACAAATACAATTTATTAATGAAGTTCTATTGTAAAAACGGTCGAATCAACAAAATGTTAATCAGCAGGATTTTCCAGATTGGAAATAATCATTCAATATCTAAAGGGCCAGTTTATGTCTTCAGCAATATGTAAATTATGCAGACTATTATATAGTGATGAGAGCTCTCTTTAGATACATTTGAAATATATATTGTGGTACGAGGAAGTCATAATTTCATAACCCGTTAAAATAATTAAAAAAAACTCAGAACATTGTCTAACGATACATGTCAAGCTATTTTTCCAGCGCGGGGAATGTTATAAACATCACACGTGTGATTTATTATATCATAACTGATATTATGAAATGCTATAGATCGATATAAACAAACAAGATTATCCTGATGTGTTTTCCATATTAGGCAAAAAATATAACTAATTCAACGGACTTGAAAAAACACACGGTTAACGACAGATGATGTTACTTGACATATCTTTCACTATATCCCGAATAAACCGGACTCTTCCCGGTTATTTGTTTATTAAAACATATCAGTTACGAGTTCAAACCCCAAAAAACAAATGTTTGAGTACATAATAGTCCGACAGTTGAATAAAAATGATGTATCGGTAAGAAAGACCGTGGCGCATTTGTGCTCCATTAAACCCTGAAGGTTCGTATTTTACCTCCTTTATCTAACACGAACCTCGGCGAGTTTGATGTGATTAGTGTTTAACAGACCACCACGTTCACACAACGGTGAAAAACGATGCATTTTTACTGGTGTATCTTAAGTATACTCACGCTTGCCTCCTGGCTATTATCCTGTGCATGGGAGTCGCCATGTTGCAGTTTACTTTTTCTTCTTCGTTGGTATCAGAAGTACCTATTTCCGGTGTTGTGTCGAAAGTCTGTTTTCCCCTCCTGTAAAATGATAGCGCCCCCTTTCGGTAGTTGGTTCGGGACAGGTTCGGGTTAAGGGTTGTTCCGGGGCAAGTTTCGGCGGAGGCAGAGCCGTGTTAAGTGGAGGTTTTACGGGGCAGTAAGAGCTGAAAGACTCCTTGGCTTGGAACAGTGACCTCACGGAGTCTCCTTTAAATACTCATGTGGTTCTTGTGCTGACAGAAGAGAGACAGATTCACAAAGACTAAAATTAACTCAACTCAATTAGATGATATTTTTAATTAATTAATTAAATTAGATTCTTATATTTTGTCCAAGTTGGATTGCATTTGTGTTTCGTGTTATGCGTATATTGTTAGATAGACATTTATGAAAAACTGTGTGGTAGGCTTAAAATATGACTTCATACTTCCAACACCCTCGTGCAGCACAGTCTATTTTTGTTTTCCCACCGATAGCTGAGCCCATCAGGCATCATCAAAACAATAAGTCGTTGATTTCTCTATGCAATTTGCATTCACAGCAAAGGCTTGAGCACCGAAATTATCTTTTAATAAGCAGGAATCACAGGATATTTCCCCCTAAATCTCGAATATTCCCATGGCTATAGAAACATCTAGAGGTATCTAGAACAACGCAAATCTCGCGATAACTCCTTGACGAGAAGTCAGTTCCACCAACCTTGCTGCTGTACTGTATATATGTCTATGCTGCAGAGACACCGGTAACAGTCAGCCCTGTGGATTATAACTACAAGTTGCTATACTTAACACAGAGCAACACGCCACTTCACCTGGCTTTTTACATCCATTTGAAGCGGAACAATTGGTTTCTATTTGTGTTAGTCCAACTGTAGATAACGTGATAGCTAGAAGACAGTCTGAAGATGTCAGTGGTGGGATTTGACTTGGGCTTTCAAAGCTGCTATGTAGCTGTAGCCCGAGCCGGAGGGATCGAGACAGTCGCTAATGAATACAGCGACAGATGCACACCGTAAGTACCTATTGGATTTATGAGCGGATAGCTTAAGAAGAGAAGAGTTTTTTTATTTTCTAGTTGATAACGTTACATGCGAATGCAGCTTTTACTTACAAGCTCCCATTGGCTTGCATCTCTACGGCTAACATATCCTCTAAGTAGGAGTATATTAGTTACACGTGTGTGAATGTTTTCAACATGGAACCGTCTAGAATTAACGCTAGCTAGGCTAATCCCCACTGTACATAGCTGGTCCTCCCCATCGAGCTAGCAGCTAGTTAGCGTAAGCTCGCAGGTTTTTAGTACCGTTACTGTACATTTCTGAAATACGGGGCTTTCGTTACCCGGAGAACATGCGCGGGCGGTGTGTTCCGCACCCGTTATAATCGCCGTTGGTCATTTCTTGAAGGCGAAAGCCCCGACCAACCATCCGGTGTGCGCCGTGTGGTAAAACCGTGCGTCTTGCGTTTACGTTGTCAACTATGACGACAGCTTCCAACAGCTTGTTGGAAATTTCTAGCAAGTTGTTGGCACTAAAGATGTAACCATACTGTTTGTATTGCGCCTAAAAAAATGCCTTTTTTTAAAGAATGTTGTCATAAAGCTCTTTTTTTGTACATCGTCTAATTTTAGCTTATTTGGCTGACATGGTACACTTTGTACCCTCAATGTTACATTTCTTTAAATGATCATGATTAAGGTCTGTAGGCTAATGATACACTTGATTGCATTCATATAAAGCATTTTACGCTGATGACAACATTTAAGCCACTGAGGATGGATGGATTTACAGTATTCATTTATTATTTTTACTTGTTGACATTATTATTATTATTGTAAAATGAATAGGAAGCATACACTGATGTTTTTGGTGAACCTATGAACCAACATGACTGTAAGAAACTAGTTATTACTGAAGCAATTAGTTGCATTATTTAATTTGTCAATTGCAAGAGAGAGAATAGATTTTGATCAAATGTGCAATTTCAAGACATCAGTTTGCTCTCTTGTGATCGAGATGTTTTAGATTTTCTAAATATTTAATCAAACAAGTATTAGTTTATCTTTTTAATTTTAGTTTTATCGAAATGCTCTTATGTCCCTGTTTTCTGCCCTTTACATCACTAGAGATGATCAAAAAACACCACAACATAATACTTACTACTCTGGTCCTGCATCAAGATGTGGTCCAGTACCTGACGAGCCAGATGTGTGATCACAGCGAACGTAGCTCTGACATCTGTATTTGATAGGGCTGATGATGACAGGCATGTTGAGACCACTTCAGACTGTTTTTACACAGTACTGTGTGAACTGTGAGAGATGAATCGTACTAAGCCCACATGCAGCCACAATCTTAGTTTTAATAAAGCTTTCTATGAAAGAATATTATGATCTGTCTTGGGTAAAAGAAAACGTCAATCGTTGCTGCTGCAGATGTGGGAAACGGTCTGTCCCTTTTTTATGTGTGTTGGGCTCAGAGATGTCATGTTATGTGTAGGCATAACTTAACTGGCAAAAACATCTGTCTTGACTTGCGGTGTATTCACAAGCAGGTGGACAACACAAACCGCTTGCTCGTAAGAGAATGTATGTTGTAGCGTAACATTTTCGTTGGTTGTCCTCCAGCTCAGTCGTATCGTTTGGACCACGAAATCGATCCATAGGAGCCGCTGCAAAGAGCCAGGTAAGATCAGTAATTTTCTCTGTTGACATCTTTGGAGTTCCTTGTAATTAAATGCCGAAAAAAATGGAAACTTTTTATTTATTGTGTTTTCTCCTGTCATGTCCAGGTGGTGACCAACTGTCGTAACACGGTGCAGGGCTTCAAGCGTTTCCACAGCAGGGCGTTCACAGACCCTTATGTCCAGTTGGCCAAGTCTAACTTGGTGTACGACCTGGCACAGATGCCGTCTGGAGCCACCGGCATAAAGGTAAGATGAAGAATATCACGGTGCCTCTGCTGTAGTAGAGATAACATAGGTAACCACAACTAGCTGGAGAAAAAGACGCAATTATTTACAACAAAATATCAAAGTAATGTATGGGTTAGCGCATTCAACAACCAGGTGCTGTGTTCATCAGTGGTACTGTATCCTGAGCTAGGTCCAGATTAAAAGGGACAGCAGTAAGACATTTAACAGACAGAAAGCACAACAGCTTATTCCTCACTTTATTGCTTACCCCTCTCTCACCTGCTGGTTTCCAAAATGTAAATCCTTCTCCGTCATCTTTCACTGTCTATCCAGTCCTCTGTGCTCTTATCCTAAAAACAGTCTTACCCGTACCTCTGTCTTAAGCTGTTGTATATTTCGTTGGCGTTTTGTCTCCTCTGCGGTAAGAAATGATCAGTGTGCTGTGTCTCTGAACCTTTCAATTAGCTGATTGCATAAATATGAATGTTGCTAACCCTTGGTGCCATCAGGCTGAGTGTGTCAGACTCTTGTGTACGGCTAGCACACTGTAAACACACAGTCCGGCATGTTTGTGTGTCCCTGTGGAGATAATTGATGTGAATCCTCAGAAGAAATGACAAATCGGAGAAGCTTGCAGCAACCTGTTGTTGCCCACAAAATCAGTTTTTTGTATTAAGAGTTTTCAGATTGCAAAGTTACACATTATGTACACATGAGTTCTTAGGGTCCTGTGGGGCCTGTTTTTTATGAGCTTTCAATCTGTTAAGATGAAACTGGCGGACCTTTTCATTATTATTTATAGCTGTTTACGGTTATTTATAAACTATTCAAACAATTTGCCTCAAGAGTGTTCATCTTCCAAATGTTCCTCACCTCTAGGTCATGTACATGGAGGAGGAGAGAGTGTTCAGCATTGAGCAGGTCACCGGCATGCTGCTGACCAAGCTGAAGGAGACTGCTGAAAGTGCACTGAAGAAACCAGTAGCAGACTGCGTCATCTCGGTGAGCGCAGCGGTTTCACAGCTTCAGCAGGGTGTCTGAAAATCTATAAAACTTCTGAAATACACTTGTCAGTACAGTGCATTTTATTGTGAATATCTGCTTCTCAATGTCCAACTGGATGCTCTTTGGCTTTTTCTTTCTGGCAACACATCTTAGCTAATTGGCTTTAAATGTCTAACGGGTGTTAATTTACTTGTTGGATCACGCCACGTTGCTTTTTAAAGATGTGGCTTTGGTGTGACTCACTTTAATTACTGTACTTCAAGGTGTATAAATGTATTGCCACCTGTTCGTGTGAGATTTTGAGCTCTAAGCACTTCACCAGATGTTTTGAAAGCTCGATTTCCTTGTGGGTGAATAGCGGGCTGTGTTTCTTGCTGTGCGCCGTATATGAATTCAGCCAACAGCATCTGTTATGTAATGATCTCACACAGGGAGGCTGTTCCTTTCACTGGTCCTTTAATTTACAGCTTGCATCAGCCCTAGAGATAGATAAGATGTTATTCTTACGGTGGCCAGGAGATAAATTTAGACCTTTTCCACAAGGAGAAGTTTTGTTTTTGGCACCCGGAGTAACCAACACAGCAAAGTCATCCAGATGATGCAGCCGATTCATGCATCAATAGTGTTCAAAGTGATCATTCACACACAAGGATTGAAGGATATGTTTGAACCTTTTTGACATATTTGGCACGTTATCAATGCCTTGCAGTGATACCATGTGTATACAGTTAGTTTATTAGAAATGGTTCCAGTCAAATCCCTCATCTGCATTGTTTTTCCCCTCCCAGGTCCCGAGTTATTTCACTGACTCAGACAGGAGGTCTGTCATGGATGCAGCTCAGATCGCAGGCCTCAACTGTCTGCGACTAATGAATGACACCACCGCAGGTATGTTGAAGCACACAATTCTCTATGCAGGACAAGCAGCATCTCAGTCATTGACACTAGTCATCGGGGTTTTAGACAATGATATGTATTCGCATTGTCGTAGTTCTCTGTAGGTCAGATGTAGTTAGCGCAGTCGCGTGCCCAAACTGACACCCGATGCTGCCTGTTTGTTGCAGTGAGTCTGGCATATGGCATCTACAAGCAGGACCTGCCGGCTCCAGAGGACAAGCCCAGGATAGTGGTGTTTGTGGACGTTGGCCACTCGGGTTACCAGGTGTCAGTCTGTGCCTTCAACAAGGGAAAGCTCAAGGTGAGGAATGAATAATTTGTGTGGCCACTTTGAAAAGCAATATTAGGAAAAGGCAGGGGAGGTTTTGATGATACAGCCCTAAGATCTTAGCAGCTTTTGCCAATTTATTTAATTGCTAAAACATTTTAGATACCTTGATACCTAATGCAGCTAATGAAGGTTGTTCAATTGAAATATATGTATTCAAAAGATGGATACATTTTTTTACGTTGATCCTCACTTGCGGCCATCCTAGACATACAGCTATGCAGTGATTTAGGAAATATTCATCCAACACTTTCTCCACCGTCAGATCCTGGCCACAGCGTTCGATTCCGAGCTCTGTGGCAAGGCCTTCGACGACATCCTGGTCAACCACTTCTGCGAGGAGTTTGGGAAAAAGTACAAGCTGGACGTCAAGTCCAAGCCCCGGGCGCTGGTCCGACTGCACCAAGAGTGTGAGAAACTCAAGAAGCTGATGAGCGCCAACTCCTCCGACCTGCCGCTCAACATTGAGTGCTTCATGAATGACATCGACGTTTCCGGTAAACTTAACAGGTGAGATGCAAGAGTCTTTTTACAGTCTTTTTGACTTTTCTTTTCCCAGTGACTCATGTCTGAATATTATACAGAGCTGCTATAAATAAGCATGGATAAACAAAAGTGTGTGTGTGTGTGTGTGTGTGTGTGTGTGTGTGTGTGTGTGTGTGTGTGTGTGTGTGTGTGTGTGTGTGTGTGTGTGAGTGTGTGAGTGAGTGTCTATTAATAACCCTTCACCATGTGTCCCCAGAGGTCACTTTGAGGAGATGTGTGCGGGGCTGCTGACCAAAGTAGAGGGTCCCCTTCGCAGCGTCATGGAACAAGCCAGTGAGTGCATCTGACTTTAATAGCATGTGGACTATCCCCGTCAGCACGTGCACACTCTCACAGAGTGCTGAGATAGCCCCTCCGCCCAGACACGGCCTCCCTTTAATCAGTCATTGCTATCTCTCTACCTCTGCTCGCTCTTGCTCGTCCATTCTGAGGTTGTCATATGGTAAATAATTAGGTCAGGGATAATACATAGCGCACAGCTCATTATTGCGAAATGAACTTTGACAGGGTGAGCAGGATATGTCGTGGTCTTGAATCACCCTGAAGAGGTTCGTTTTGCAATAACGATTAGGCTCGCTGTACATTATCCCTCTTATTACATGGCTGCTTACTAAAGAAATCCGTAATTTTACTCAAAACTGATTTTATTGCTTCAGCTAAAAAGAATAGTCTTCTCGCTGTGTATAGAGATCAGAACTGCGTCCGGAGCAACTGTTTGTTATTCATAGCAACGATCTGTTATAAAGAAATAACAGACCTTTGAATGCTTGACAGAAGTAGTTAACAAAGTCGTGGAATAATGCAAATATATATTTGGGTGTGCCAGAGTAGTTGTGTTAAGTGTTTAATGTGCTTTCACCAAAATATACAACTTTGAAGAAAATATATCCTGAATGTCATTTTTCTGCAAACAAACTCACAACGTCTTGATCAGAGTGTTAGAAAATGGAGCTGTGATTCTACTTTAACACGCCTGTTTTGGCAGAGCTGAAAAAGGAAGATGTGTATGCGGTGGAGATTGTGGGCGGGGCCTCCAGAATCCCATCCATCAAAGAGCGAATTGGCAAATTCTTTGGCAAAGAGCTGAACACCACCCTGAACGCAGACGAGGCCGTGGCTCGAGGCTGTGCTCTGCAGGTACGGCTCACCTGTGTGACTCACACAGAAAACTCCCTCGCTGACAGCTGTGCAAGTAGAGTGGGAGGAATATGACATGCATGCGCATGTATAATGTTTAAGTAACAACTTATTTGTTGTTAATGCAGGATCTGTGTTAAAACATTTTGAGGTAAAAAAACACTAAACATTTGATGGTAACAGCTTCAAGGCAAAAGTTTGAGCTTTTAATAACTTGTATTTTTCTCCTCCCCTCCCCAGTGTGCGATCTTGTCACCAGCATTCAAAGTCCGAGAGTTCTCCATTACAGATGTTGTCCCCTACTCCATCTCTCTAAAATGGAATTCAGCTGCTGAGGAGGGACTGAGGTATGATCTGTGTCCCCTGAGAACAACAGGGGAGTCCATCACACCTGTTAACTTTGGACATCACGCTTTGCTAATACTTCAGTGTTGATATGGATATCAATGGACTCCATTGATATTTGAGCTTTCAGGAGTTTGTTTTTAGAAAGCCTTAACATGTTTAGAGTGGCATTATCAGTTTAAGGTTTTCCTCTGGTATTATGTCTGTTATTTTATATCATAGAACTCTCAATATTGAGATATGAGTGGACTTTAAAAATCTTACCTTGCAGCTAAGACGAGGTTAGAAGTCTGACTTGGATCTTTCTGAAATTTCTGCCAGTTTCATTCACATTATTCTCGATCATTTTAAAATCCTCACTAGTATCCAGCACTGTGAAATATTTGCTTCGATGGTTTACTTTTGCTTGCTCACTAACCTTCTCCTGCTGTGTTTTTACAGTGATTGTGAGGTCTTCCAGAAGAACCATGCGGCTCCCTTTTCCAAAGTGTTGACGTTCTTCCGGAAGGAGCCCTTCACCCTTGAGGGTTACTACAGCAGCCCCAAGGAGCTGCCCTACCCCAACAGCACCATAGGTACTGCAGGTTCAACGGCACAACAGCACAAGTGCTTGTCATGAAAAAAAGCTGTTTCTGGGAAACTTTCGTAATTAATAATTAAAACAATTTGTTTCAAGCTTAAGTCCAAAGTTTGCCAATTATCAGTAGCTTAAAGACACTTAACTTTTTAACTTGGAGCTCCATGTTAGATTTGTTTTGCTCATATTTTTGAGTAGTGAGCAAGTATTCAATAATCAACCAACTCTATCCAGCCGTTAGTCACAAGATGTTTGACATGCTGATCGCTTAAACATGTTATTTAATTTAATTGTGAAATCCAAATAGTTTAATTTCCTGGAAACAAATATGCAATATCACGCACAAACCAAGCATTAGCTTCCTCACCCCTCCGCATTTGACATAAAAAGGGATTCTCACATATTCTAAGCTGTCGCACCTTTCTCTCGCCCTATAGGCAAGTTCCTGGTCCACAATGTGGTTCCTCAGGCATCTGGGGAGAGTTCCAAAGTCAAGGTGAAAGTTCGGGTCAACGTTCATGGCATGTTCAGTGTGTCGAGCGCCTCGCTCATAGAGGTCATGAAAACCGCTGAGGGTGAAGAGGCGATAGAGACGGACCAGCCAGCAAAGGAAGAGGAGGTGTGTACTGCTTGTATTTGCACTGTGTGTAAGAGAATGAGAGACACACACACACACACACACACACACACACACACACACACACACACACACACACACAGACAGGTTTTATTCTGTGCTGTTTGCTTTGTTTCACCTCAGAGATCTCATTCACACAGTCCGTCTGGCCACACCTTGTTTTTTTAAAAGTCAGTAATCTCATCAAAATGGAATTTAGATGTCTTGCCTTAACAAGCTCAAGAACACTTAATTGTGTTGCGTTTTTCTCTCACTGATGCCTCCTTTTGTAATTAGTTTGACATTTTATATTGGTTCGCTCGTCACCATTTGCACTCCAGAGCCAACTGTTTGACCTTTTTCCCCAAAGTACTGCATCATAAGTGTTCTTCTGGTTTGAATGTCACTCAAAAGACTGCGAGTATAAACTCAGAGTTGAAACAATCAAAACATTTTTTATTTTTTATTTTTTACCAGCTGCTTAATGCATTGTGTTATCTTGAACACAATCGATGTAATGTGTCTTTCATTGTGTTACCTGTGCGTCAGAACAAAATGCACGTGGACCAGGAGGATCACAAACACCAGTCTGGAGACAACGCAGACAACAAATCCGAGGTTGAGGAGATGGAGGTAACCTTGTGCATGGCGTTAAGACAATCACCATTATGCCAATACACGTTCGATACTATATGTGGCAGAATCGCACCTTTTTTACTTCCCTTTTTCCCTATTTCCATGCTAAGAACATAGGAAGGAAAGGAGAAAGTAAACAAGAAAGTAATAAAGTATGGAGAAAGGGAAACATGACAAGAGATTATAAAGTTATTGTCAGATTCCAGTACGTGGCTAATAACTAGTGGAGCATTATTGAAACCGTCATCGACTGAAGCACATGTTAAATATTTACCACAGCCTTTAGATATGTCATAGGTAAATGTTTTATTTGCACAGACTAAAATGATTTTCATCTCTCCTTTTTCAGACGACAGAAGACGCCAAGCAGGCGAAGAAGAACGACCAGCCCCCTCAGGCCAAGAAGCCCAAAGTGAAGACGAAGACGGTGGAGCTGCCCATAGAGAACAGTTTGCACGGGCAGCTGTCGGATGACGTACTAAATATGTCTGTGGAGAATGAGGTAATGTTCTAAAAATCATCACGAATGTCTGCCATGCACTCACGGTATTCGTCTGAGTCATGTGCTACTGAAACTTACTGGTCCAGCGTTCATTTGCTTTTTCTTTAAAACAAAGAGGACAGACTTTTGGCCACTTTATAATGTATGTTAATGATATAGCAGCTGTGCTTTTATCTGATGACCTAATAATAACATCGTACTTCTTTCCACATTGTTATTTAAGATTTATAACAGGTGGATTTGTTTTTTTCCCCACCACAGAGCTTTTTAACTTTCCCACTTATACACTTTACAAGGTTTAAATTTGTTTTGATATTTAATGTCCATTTGGTCCATCCTCAAGTGTTTTGTGTGTGTGTGCACTTTTGCTGACTCAGTAACACCTACCTTGTGGCTCTTCCAGGGGAAGATGATCATGCAGGATAAGCTAGAGAAGGAGAGGAACGACGCAAAGAATTACGTAGAAGAGTATGTGTACGACATGAGGGACAAACTGCACGGGGTCCTGGAGAAGTTTGTGAACGAGGCTGTGAGTATAGATCGCACTAGAGACGCATGTTAACAGACATTGATCTATGTCGTGTTTTGTTCTGTTGTTTTTGTACTTTGTAAATTGAATCTTGCTCCTTGTCTGACATGTAGGATCGTGACACGTTCTCCTTAAAGCTGGAGGACACAGAGAACTGGCTGTATGAAGACGGAGAGGACCAACAGAAACAAGTTTACATTGACAAACTGGCTGAACTGAAGGTAACCAGGCATGCAGTGTGTAGCTGGACAGAAGTAATGATACTCTCACTCAAAAGTGAACTCATTTGGACAGTCATTGGACCAGGCACCCTGCTTGTTAAGATGACTGTGCTTTAGAATATACGTTTGTCGACTGTATTCTGTGACTGTAATAGAAAGCTGATATTAATAGTTTAATATTTGAAATAGGAGACTGGCTTCATCCTCTACGATATCACTATTTCTCAGAAGTTAATGGGTTTATTTTTTCCCGATGACTACGCTTTGTTTCTTAAGTGTTTCGTCTTCTGACTGAACATGATGTCGTCCCTTTTCTACAGAAACTGGGCCAGCCAATTTGTGAGCGATACATGGAAGCCGAGGAGAGACCAAAAGCTTTTGAGGAGCTCGGCAGACTGATCCAGATGTACATGAAGATCATTGAAGCGTACAAGGCAAAGGTAACCTGGCACGGAGAGAGCTAGTGTGTTGACTGACCAAAGGCTTGCTTAGTTTGTTAATGTTGGTGTTATATTATACATTTTAATAACAGTTAATGTGGTTCAATGTGAGATTATTTATGAAAAATCGTAATTTATCTGTGTTTCTCCCAACAGGATGAGCTGTACGACCATCTGGATGAGCTGGAAGTGACTCGGGTGGAAAAGCAGGCGAAGGACGCCATGATCTGGATGAACGGCAAGATGAACCAGCAGAACAATCAGGACCTCACTGTGGAACCAGTGGTCAAAGTCGGAGAGATCCAGGCCAAGATTAAGGTACCGAGAGTGCATTCAAGACACACACACACACACACACACACACACACACACACACACACACACACACACACACACACACACACTTTGAAAATGTGAAGGTAGCTTCACCAAATCCACTCCCTGTAGATCAGTGATTGGTTGTAGAAATCAATGTATTTTTATTTAAAAACTGATCAAGTGAGCAGAACGTGGTTGCTGGAGAAGAGATAGTTTTATTTAACCCTTCCTCTGACCAATGCTTCCTTCTTCCTTGTACAGGAGCTTTATTCAGCCTGTAACCCTGTAGTATCCAAACCCAAGCCCAAGGTGGAGCCTCCCAAGGAGGAGAAGACGGAGAATGGGCCAGTTAACGGGCAGGAGGCAACAGAGAGCCAGTCGTGCAACTCAGACAAAGCCACATCTGCGTGCATGGAACAAGGAGCGGCGGAGAACAAGCTTCCTGAAATGGACATTGACTAACTGTTGCAGCTGCGAGCTGAGTTTCTCCTCCGTTTGTCCTGCTACTCGCTGTCGCTCTTCCGAGATTTCTATCAACGACACAGAAAACGCAAATAACAGCATCCCTAATTAATAGTGTTCATCAGCCAGCCTCATCGGCATGTCATTTCTCTTTTTTCGTTGGATGAATACAATGCATAATATTAGTAATGAATAGACTACTTTACGACATGAAAGTTGTCAGTGTCGGGTGGAAACTGCTTTCTCCCTGTTGCTTTGATGGCCATTATGTTAACGATTGTTTAGTTCAGCATCTCCTGAGCACATTTAAGCTAAGAATGTCAGATTTGAAGAATTGTAAGCAAAGTGGCTGTGCAGAAGAAAACTAGTGACGTTACAATGTAAAATAATGTCTAAATACGGTATTGGTAATGATGCATATGTAAACGAACATGGACTGTTCCAAGTTGTACATGACTTCAAATAATTGTAACTGCTGGATTATGATGTATTTAGTTTAAGGTTAAGGAAAGAGTTTTTACTGAGTTTACGTGAATTGTATGTTGAAACTAGATACTATAAGTTACTGTCATGCAGTATTTCATTGTTTGGCTTTTCTCATTCAAAAACGATGGTCTTTTGGTTAGTTGGTCTGGTAGCCTTGTACTGTTTTTTTTTTTTTTTCTACTGGCGGTCCAACAAATCTCCTTCTGGGTGCTGCTGTTGTTGCCGCATCACCAAAAAAAAAGCATAAATAAACCTTGAACAAAAAAAAAAATGAATAGACATTTGTTGTTAGTGGATGATACCATAATAGGTAAAGTGTACTAGGAGGACATTTCATTACAATTTTGACAGACAAATGATGCAAATTCCAAAACTACACTGGTCACAATGGTCATAAATGTTACTACTGGTTTTCTTTATCTTCTATTTTCTTAAATAATCGAGTGAATATATGGGTGATTAAATGACATATTTTGTTTTGGCTGGCTCAACTCTGAACATAACAATGGACACAAGTTTTAATGTAATGTAAGTTTATTAAAATAAATAAATGAAAACCAAATACCAGGCACCACTGAGGTGCTGCTGCAGCAGAAAGAGAGGGAGTTGAACCATACCCTAGTACAGTGATTCTTAACCATGGGGCGGGACCGCATAGGTTAGCAATTGAAGACACCAGAGATATTACTGTTATCATGAGACGCTCAGTTACAATATAGCTTCCCACCACTTGGTGGCGGTAATGCGTCAGTCAGTTGTTTAACAAGCTCCAATAAGCAGAAGAAGACACTCAGCTAGCCGCTATCCTTTAGCGAAAGTTATGGAGAAGTATTTAAAATAGTGCTGGACAAGTTAATGTGTTATTAACACATTAGTTAAGTAACGCCGACATTTATTTTATCGTGCATTAACGCAGTTTTTGTATTATTATTAAGGACATTTTTAACACAAGAAACGGGCAGCGAGCGGTGAACAGCTGTTTGTGTGTGTGTGTGTGTGTGTGTGTGTGTGTGTGTGTGTGTGTGTGTGTGTGTGTGTGTGTGTGTGTGTGTGTGTGTGTGTGCGCGTGTGCGTGTGCGTCATCCTGTAACATCTCGTTACAGGATGAATTTCTCGAGTTTTTTTTCCTTTTCCAGGTGCTGTACTACGAACTCCTCCTAGGGAATTAATCCGATCAGCTTAAACAATCTAAAGACCGTAGCGATTAAAAGTTACTAAAAGCTTGATGTTTCATCGAACAACTTGGACTTGGTGTAGCGGCCATTTTACATGATTCGCCATCATCCATCAAGCTGTTGTAACTCAACTGTACTTTGTGAAAACTGTCCCAAACTTATGAATTGGCTAACACTGAGGACACCTGTGGCTACATGAGTCGGCAGCTACAGGATGTCATAGACAATGTTGAAGCACTTTAACGTTTGGATCTGCATGAAACTCATCAGTATGAAACATAAAGTGTGTTTGATAAAAACTAAATCCACCAGCTTTTTTTAAGCAACTACTGAACCTTTTTATAAAGAATGAAACTATACATTTGTGTTTTTAAACATATTTATTTGACTAGAAGCTGACAGATGAAGTTGTTGATAAGTAGAATCAAAGTGATCCCTTCACATCACAGGACATGTTATAAGGTCTGCATGTTTTTATGAATCTGTTTTCACAATAAAACCCTCACAAGTAAGAGAGGAAGCAGCAGCAGTTTATCACAACATGAAGCAAACAAGCAGAACATCAATGTGTTTGTGGAACAGCCGTCAGGTAAAGTTAGTGATGTCATACAGAGTTTGATCAGAAGAACAGGGTCATCAATGAAATATAATCACTTAGACCATTGATTAGCCTGAGAATGATTTTAAGGATTAGGAAACTTTTTGTAGAGTCTGTGATGTTTGACTTTGAGATACACATCAAAGTAGTTCTTGTTTACGTTGTGTTACTCCCTTATCTCACGGAAGCCGGACGATTACAACCGGAGAGCAGCGCTTCAGAGTGTTCCTGTGTTTGTAGAGGGTGACCGAGTGTCATAGAACTGTTCATAGAACAGTTCACTGTTCAAGACTGCACCCCTTCTCAACAGTAAAGTCTAAGGGATTTAGGGAACAACTATTACGTCTGTCAGTGTATATTGATTTGTTTCATACATAGTTATTAATAAGGGAAGCAGCTGTGTTGTTATAAGTTAGTGTTAGAAGTTATTTTGAAGCTGCTCGTCCCACTACCACTCCACCCAACACACCTTAAGTTTAAATAGTTTAAGAGTTCAATAAGAGTAGCTCTCAACTCCAAATATATCTTAATACATAATAATAATAATAATAATAATAATAATAATAATAATATACTCCCTGTAGGAATGTTCTCAGAGTTACATTTGTTGTTGCCATGGAGACAGTAGAGTCAACAATAGTGAGTTATTTAAACATTTCTGCTGTCGCTGTTAAACGCTATTTGTTGACATGAATAATAAAGCAATGTTGATTCTGTTTTAAATTAATTATCTTTAATTATCTTTTTCTCACAAAATAATCACAAAGAACCGATACGAGTATTGATAGTACTAGTATTGATACGATACTATGATCTGCAGTTATTCAGAGACACTTTGCATCTTAAAAGTGTCGATACGTAGATTCTGTCCAGCTTCATGTATTCAACACAAGAAGCAGTGAATCACAATCACAAAGACAACATGTTGAAATAGTTTACAACTCTCTGTTAATTCAATTATAATACCGGTAAATAATGCTAATATTAAAAATATCCATAAACCCGTCAGTGATGAAGGTCACATGTTTTTACTGTAGAATGAAATCTTTGTTTTTAAACTCAAATACCATTTGGAACTTCTTTTATGAAACTTTGATCATTTTATTCTTCTAGCTGCAGTTAAAATCACTTAAACTTAAACCGATTCCAGTACTTCTTCCATATAGTCACCATCATGTCATACAACTGTATTAATACGATATATAATTAATTAGAGAGCTAGAAACATAGAACATTGATTTGATTTTTTATTTGATTTTGTTGATTGAAAGGACTGAGGTGCTCAGGCGGAGCGGACTCGGACTCTCGGAGTCGGAGATATGTCGATCTGCTTGTCCTCCCTCCGGTGTCGATTCACGGGACATCACGCCGTCGATCTGCCTTCCCTCCGGTGTCGATTCACGGGACATCACGCCGTCGATCTGCCTTCCCTCCGGTGTCGATTCACGGGACATCACGCCGTCGATCTGCCTTCCCTCCGGTGTCGATTCACGGGACATCACGCCGTCGATCTGCCTTCCCTCCGGTGTCGATTCACGGGACATCACGCCGGCGATCTGCCTTCCCTCCGGTGTCGATTCACGGGACATCACGCCGTCGATCTGCATTCCTTCCGGTGTCGATTCACGAGACATCACGCCGTCGATCTGTCCCATGGATCGACACCGGAGGGCAGAAGGGCTTCGGACACAGGTGCTCAGAAGGACGGTCGGACTGCCGACCTTGCTCCCGACAAAGGTGCTCAGGCGGATCGGACTCTCGGAGTCGAGGCTCCGAGATACAGGATGCTGGCCCGGCGGCGGAAACTGAAGGTCGCTGCAGCTCGACGGCGTGGTGTCCCGTGGATCGACACCGGAGGGCAGGCAGATCGGCGGCGTGGTGTCCCGTGAATCGACACCGGAGGGCAGGCAGCGACCTCCAGCTCCCGCCAGCATCCTGTTCCCCGGAGACCCGACTCCGAGAGCCCGAGTCTGGTCCGCCTGAGCACCTGTCTTCGGAGCAGGTTCGGCAGTCCGGCCGTCCTTCTGAGCACCTGTGTCCGGAGCAGGTTCGGCAGTCCGACCGTCCGCCGGATCACCGGTGTCTGGAGCCCTTCTGCCCTCCGGTGTCGATCCACGGGACATCACGCCGTCGATCTGCCTGCCCTCCGGTGTCGATCCTCAGGACATCACGCCGTCGATCTGCCTGCCCTCCGCTGTCGAGTCTGGTACGCCTGAGCACCTGTGTCTGGAACATGTTCGGCGGACTGTCCGGATGCTGGTGGTGTCACGTGGATCGACACCGGAGGGCAGAAGGGCTCTGGACACAGGTGCTCAGAAGGACGGCTTGCATCTGGCAGTCCTGCGGCCGCGATGGTCTGGCCGGTAGCTCCGAGCCCGGAGTGGACAGCGGCGGCGGCGGCGGTGGTGGCGATGGTCTGGCTTGTGTCTGGCAGTCCTACGGCGGCGGCAGCCGGTCGCTCCAAGCCTGGAGTCGACGGCAGCGGCGGCCGCGGTGGCTGTCTTGCGGCTGGCAGTCCTGCGGCGACGGCAGCCGGTCGCTCCGAGCCCGGAGTCGACGGCAGCGGTGGCGGCAATGGTCTGGCTTGTGTCTGGCAGTCCTACGGCGGCGGCAGCCGGTCGCTCCAAGCCTGGAGTCGACGGCAGCGGCGGCCGCGGTGGCTGTCTTGCGGCTGGCAGTCCTGCGGCGACGGCAGCCGGTCGCTCCGAGCCCGGAGTCGACGGCAGCGGTGGCGGCAATGGTCTGGCTTGTGTCTGGCAGTCCTACGGCGGCGGCAGCCGGTCGCTCCAAGCCTGGAGTCGACGGCAGCGGCGGCCGCGGTGGCTGTCTTGCGGCTGGCAGTCCTGCGGCGACGGCAGCCGGTCGCTCCGAGCCCGGAGTCGACGGCAGCGGTGGCGGCAATGGTCTGGCTTGTGTCTGGCAGTCCTACGGCGGCGGCAGCCGGTCGCTCCAAGCCTGGAGTCGACGGCAGCGGCGGCCGCGGTGGCTGTCTTGCGGCTGGCAGTCCTGCGGCGACGGCAGCCGGTCGCTCCGAGCCCGGAGTCGACGGCAGCGGTGGCGGCAATGGTCTGGCTTGTGTCTGGCAGTCCTACGGCGGCGGCAGCCGGTCGCTCCAAGCCTGGAGTCGACGGCAGCGGCGGCCGCGGTGGCTGTCTTGCGGCTGGCAGTCCTGCGGCGACGGCAGCCGGTCGCTCCGAGCCCGGAGTCGACGGCAGCGGTGGCGGCAATGGTCTGGCTTGTGTCTGGCAGTCCTACGGCGGCGGCAGCCGGTCGCTCCAAGCCTGGAGTCGACGGCAGCGGCGGCCGCGGTGGCTGTCTTGCGGCTGGCAGTCCTGCGGCGACGGCAGCCGGTCGCTCCGAGCCCGGAGTCGACGGCAGCGGTGGCGGCAATGGTCTGGCTTGTGTCTGGCAGTCCTACGGCGGCGGCAGCCGGTCGCTCCAAGCCTGGAGTCGACGGCAGCGGCGGCTGTCTTGCGGCTGGCAGTCCTGCGGCGACGGCAGCCGGTCGCTCCGAGCCCGGAGTCGACGGCAGCGGTGGCGGCAATGGAGAGACAGGAGAGATGGAACAGAGGTTGGATGAAGGTAGGGGAGATGGAGTAGGGAGGTGGGGGTGGAGGGAGAGGTGAAGCGGAGAGGAAGGTGTTGCTATTCAACATTTCTGTCACGTCTTTTTCGTGACAGAAAGCTGAAGCACCCTGTAGCTTTCTTCTTTTCCTTCTCCTCCACCACTTTCCTTGGATTTCCCAACCTTCTGGAGAAGAACCATCTCTTCTTCTTCTCCTCCTTTGCTGGTTGACAGAGGTCTAGCAGGTCTTTATTGACCTCTATCAGCTCCTGGATGTCAGCCTCCTGGCTCCGATGTATCTCGGCCAACAGGTGACTCTTAGCCATCTCCGTGCTCAGTTTTTCAGTGAGTTCTTGGTTGGCCGATTCCAACTCGGCCACGATGGCTCTCCAGGTCTCGTCCCTTCGGTCCAGGACCTTATTGCTCTGGATGTCATAGTTCATCTTCCAGGCCCTAAGGTTCTGAGCGAGGTTCTCTTGCACAGTAACGAGTAGATCTTCGGACTCGTTAAGCTGCTGCTTGAGTGTGACGATCCTGCCGTCAGCGACCGTCAGACTCCGGTGTAGACGGGTAGCTTTTAGCACACCGTCATGAAAACGCCGACAGAAATCCCACTTCGCAGGGTCAGACTTCTGGTTAGCTGCTTCCAGGTCTCCGATCTGCTGCCTCAGACGGTAGATCTCCTTGTTTGCATCAACGAGCTCGGAGTCCATCTTAAAGAGGTTAGTCCTCAGAGGTCTAGCGACCTGCGGTGGTGAGGAAACCACGGTGGTTTCGGTGGGAATCGGTATCAGAATGCAGGTGTCCTTGCTAGTTATCCTGCGCTCGACGTTGTTTCGGATATCCATGACTTTATCCATTGCACCAACAGACGTGTCTTTGAAAAGACTGATGGTTTATCTTCAGTCTTTAAAAAGACTGTTGGTTTATCTTCAGTCTTTAAAAAGACTGTTGTTGTGTCTTTAAAAAGACAGTAAATCTTCTCTGTTAAATCCTCTCAGTTAAATCCTCTGTTTAATCCTCTGTTCAATCCTCAGTTTATTCCTCTGTTCAATCCTCTCTGTTCAATCCTCAGTTAAATCCTCTGTTTATTCCTCTGTTCAAACCTCTGTTTAATCCTCGCTGTTCAATCCTCAGTTTATTCCTCTGTTAAATCCTCAGTTTATTCCTCTGTTTAATCCTCTCTGTTCACTCCTCTGTTAAATGCTTTCTGCTAAATGCTCTTTGCTCACTGCTCTCTGGTGGCTGGATGGCTGTGAAGAAATGTCTCTTCATTTGAAGCCAAACAATCCATCTCCATGGATACATATCATTTCTGTGTGTGTGTTTTTTGAGTGTTTTGGTTTGTTTGTTTATGAATTGGCTAACACTGAGGACACCTGTGGCTACATGAGTCGGCAGCTACAGGATGTCATAGACAATGTTGAAGCACTTTAACGTTTGGATCTGCATGAAACTCATCAGTATGAAACATAAAGTGTGTTTGATAAAAACTAAATCCACCAGCTTTTTTTAAGCAACTACTGAACCTTTTTATAAAGAATGAAACTATACATTTGTGTTTTTAAAGATATTTATTTGACTAGAAGCTGACAGATGAAGTTGTTGATAAGTAGAATCAAAGTGATCCCTTCACATCACAGGACATGTTATAAGGTCTGCATGTTTTTATGAATCTGTTTTCACAATAAAACCCTCACAAGTAAGAGAGGAAGCAGCAGCAGTTTATCACAACATGAAGCAAACAAGCAGAACATCAATGTGTTTGTGGAACAGCCGTTATATATGTATATAATTTATATACATATATATTACTATATTATGACCGTTATGCACTAAATTACTAATACAAAGTCCTTGCATGTGTAAACATGTCAACAAACCTGTCAGTAACGGATCTAAGCATGTTTAAGTAAAATGCATATAGTACAGTAGAGTATAAATGTGAAACAAGACTTTATAAACACGTATTCATTCATTCAGGTTCAGAGTGCTTATGATAAATATTATTAGTGATACAAATAGCCTCGTTACATTTTGAACTCTACACATCCTGAATAAGAGCAGAGGATGTCGGCTCGATCTAAGAACTAGTTGTGAAGATGGTGAAACCTTTAAAAAGGACCGATGACAGTCAGGAAATGTAACAGCTGGTTCTCTGTAGGTTGTTTTGTTTTAGTTTTTAATGTTTCCTGTTCTAAGAAAAAATCAAGCAGGGAAACATTTGCTGATGTTGAATCAGATTTTAAGAAATAGATAAATAATTGAATAAAAAAAGAAGCGCACGCAGGCGTGACTTATTACATTATCTGAATTTATCCCCAGATCAGCCCAAGCTGGTTGGAAAGAAGAGCCGGCTGCGGACCCTGCAGACACTCGGGTCAGTACCAGAGTGGAAGAAGGATGACCATCAGCAGGACAGCGACAGTGAGGCAGACGTGGTCCCATCACCTGGCAAGAAAAAGAAGAAGAAGAGGAGGAGGAAGAAGAAGCGAAAGCAAGCGGAGACAACAGGAGAGCAGCGAGACGATGGAGACTTGGATCAGACGGTTAATGAGGAGACACTTGCAACAAAACAGAGGAAGAAAGACAACAAATTTGGTGAGTAATTAACTAGTTAAAGGCTTACATTTCATCAATTTAAAAACGGAAGAAGTCAAAATAGATTCATGTAGCAACAACAACGGTCAGACACCAGCCAAGAAAAAGGAAAAGCAAAGTAAACCACAGAAATGAAAAAGCCAGAAGAGGACACAGACTTATCCGGGACAACAGACACACAGACGCTCGGAGAGGAAAAGCAGCGAGTCGGTGGCAAAGTTGAAAAAGATGCGACTGCATCTTCTGCCGATGGATAAAAACAGAAAGCAGACGTACCTGAAGTGGAGATCGCAGGTGAGCGGCCCATGAAAAGACTGAAACCTGAGCTGAGCAAAGAACAGATTCTGAAAAAAGAGAAGCTCCGGAAGTTGCTTCGCAGACAGGAACCGGTCCAGCAGGAGAGTCCCGCGGAGACGACAGACGAGCCCGCGGTCCCAGAAGAAGAGGCGAAAGAGGACCGCTCCGCCTCCCTGAGGTCCCGCATGGAGCGGCGGCTGGAGTCGGCCCGTTTCCGATACATCAATGAGGTTTCGTACGGTGCGTCCAGCGGCGAGGCGAAGCGTATGTTCAAGCAGGACCCACAGGCCTTCTGGATCTACCACAGAGGACACATGGCGCAGGTTCAGAGACGGCCCGCCAATCCAGTGGACGCCATCATCTCTTACATCAGACAAAAGTGAGACGTTATAATCAATGTATAAAATGCATCGTTACAGACACGCCTCTTTAGTTCAGCTTTTTCTCAAAACATTAACAAGGCCGTCCCTCTACACCGCCAAAACAGTAAACAGAATTTAATAAAATGCTTCGTCTCTGCAGGTCCCGCTTGGTGACGGCTCTGTGGACATCGCCGTGTTCTGCCTCTCTCTCATGGGAACCAACCTGGCAGATTTTCTAGCAGAGGCCAACCGTGTGTTAAAGAAGGGGTCAAATATGTCACTGATTTAGAACAGGCACGGCAGGTTTCTTTGGTGCATGTATAGGACATGTCTGGATAACTGATTTGCACATTTGTTGTAGGGGTGTCCTGAAAATAGCAGAAGAGGCGAGCAGATTCCAGAATGTGCGGAACTTCGTCTGGGATTCAAGATGGTGATCGAGGAGAGACAACAAACAAGGGACATCGGGGACAGAGAAACACTTCCTTGTTCATCTAGTTTCTCTTTTTTTTAATATAAACGAAGTGTAGATGAAATAAAATGGCTCAAAATCATACTGCTCATACTCACAAACAGACGGCAGTGTTGTGACTCATGACACTTGGTGTGTAAATCTGGGGCGGTCGAACACACGAGTGACATTACGGCCCTCATACACTGTTGCAGGAGGACGACCGAGCTCGTCTGCATGTCTGAGTCTGTGTTGTCCTCTCTCTGCAGCTCTTCGTCGCCGTTCAAAGCCAAGGCGATGTCAGCATCAGGTCTCACTCCAGATGAAATGCACGAGACCACCCTGAACTCACTTCCTCCTCGTTGTGCCATCTCTGCTTTAATGCTTACATTTGGCCTCGCTAAAAGAGCAGGAAGAAAGGCGAGAAGAGTTATTCTTTCTCCAGGTCTGATGTTTTTCATTCAGCTGTGGTAACTATTGTGGTAACTATTGTAGCGATGCAGCTAGATCGCAGTCAGGGGCGCCCTGCCATGTGCATCAGTAGCATGTTCACGCACTTTTGGCTATGAATATGTATGAAAGTATGAATGGGTGTGAATGATGACATGTAGTGTTAAGTGGTCGGAAAGACTAGAAAAGCGCTATACAAGTACAGTCCATTTACTGTGACAATCATGGCTTATTACATTCACTACTTTCACCCCCTTAATTCACGGAGCTACATTTTTGTCATGTTGTCTTTATTAATGGAGCACTAATGACAGAATACACTCAACATCGGAGAAGGAAGCGTGGGGATTGGATTCATTCGTGGGGTTAGGCTTAGCAGACGTTGAAATGATAACTGCTTACGGCGGACCACCCAGCCAGACCTGCTGCCACTGAAAGTAGAGTCGAGAGGGAGGAGAGCCAAGACAGACGCTAAGCTAACTCTGCTATTCCACCGCCCAGTCTGCAGGAAAACTCAGGCTAACCCATCAACCAGAGACAAGTGGCCACACAAAGACCTGGTTCCATTGTGGATCAAGCTGCACTTGACGGGTGGAGTGCAGGGAGACTCTGTTTGCATCATTGATGCTTGGTGCTCAAATACAGTCAAAGTTGATGGGCAAACTATTCGACAGTTGATGTTTTATAGTTAAGATGTCGGCCATATTGCCCAGAGAATTGATCACTTCAATCATGTTGCTCATCGCAGCCACACATCTACCTGTAGGCTATTATAAAGAAAAATGTGGAGCCAGCCATGGTTACGTGCGGATGAAAGCATAATTAATCAAAACGACATGTTTGATGTGCACATGAACACAGGATGTTGTGTTCTCTTACAGCAGTCTGATGCTTGTTGCCCAAAATGTAACAAGCGGATCTCCCACGTGTCATTTTGGATCGACAGAGTGCAACATCACTGCAGTAACAGAGAGCAGTGTGGTGCACTGTGCTGGCTCTCTTCAGGTACACTTATCTCCTGCACACAAATTATCAAATAAGGGGAAATTAACTGACTTGAATTGAGGCCAAGAACTATATTTCATGCCAACAAATTTGTAAATTGTTGCATATCGCCTCATAATTCCAACCAGAGCCGTGGCTCTGCACACCAGCAGTCAGATGAGAATCACCCACTAGGGGAGGGAACACAAACACAGAAACATAAACTCACCTCCAACAAACTGAATGCCGCCGGCGACGCGGCCGATTGTACGTGAGATGAGGTCAGAGATGCAGCAGCCCATGAGAGCAGTGAGGGCCACCAGCAGGAGGAGGCCACAGCCCACGCCCGTCACCACCGTGCAGATCCTCCACTCCAGGCTGGGGGTGCCTGGAGTGCCTAAAGCATTCTAGTTAGTTCACAAAATTCCGCAGAATTATGAAACTTCTGTGAGGCTAACAATAAAATCATTGTTTCAATGCCATGTATTTATGCCTTCAACAAACACAGATATACTAGTTGAATAAACAGATAATTCTTGCTTCAGTGAGATAGAAATCTTCCCAGTTAACTCAATGAAAATGCATGTTGCTGTAATTGTATTAAAGGAATTCTCAAGAAATACATTAATACATATAATAAAAGGGCACAGCTCAAAGTTAGCTCAAACCTTGTTGATTTCTCCTTGGTAAAAAGGTTTTGAACATGAGTTAAAAGTACTCAATGAGGTCAGTCTGGCCTTCAGTAAACAATGGATTGACACTGGATTCAGCACGGCAACTATGTTAACAATAGTCAAGTGAATATGTCCCTGAATATATACATGTACATATATATGCGTCTGTATACAGTATATGTATATATATATATATAATAGGTATTATATTATATAACTTATACCCGAGTACCGACAATGAACATGAATAGTTCAAACACTTGATTTGTCCCTATTGTGAACTGGCAACTGATATTTTTACAAATTCGGTGAATCTGAGGCGAAGGTGACTTAATTGGTTAAACATGAGAACGAACAGCTATGCACTCAAACAGGAAACAAAAACAAAGCTTTAGGTCTGGATCCCCATCACATTTAGAGCAAAAGCTTTGTTTTCAGAGACCGTATGCGCTGCGAGCATCAAAAGCCAAGCTCGAAAAAGATAGTCTGAATCGCTTCGAAGGTTTACCTCATCTCCTTTCGATAATCAACGTTCATGGCATACAGTAGACCAAAGAGGTACGCAGAGGCAGTAGAGAGGTCTGGTAGGTCATGAAGCACGATGGTCCCTTCCAACACAGCCGCTACATCTCGCACATTTGGTGATATGGCTGCATCATCATCTTCAATGATGGCAACAGACACACCTCTGAGTTCTCTTTCTTCATGATCAGTGTCCTGAGGAAAAGCAACACATGCACGATTGAGTGCTAAGGGAAATTTAAAGACAAAATACATTTCTATTCATTCTAACTTTAGCACCATTCTACTGACTCTTGCCATTCGGCTTGTGGACGTTTTAAAAAGAAAGGTTAAAATTGTGACTCAACAGCACAGTTGCTATCACCCACCGTACAGTATAGGATTTTATCGTGCACAGCACATACAGTATAAACGCCTCCGTTCTTGCTCGAAGCTCACACGCGATTTGCGGATGCTCGCGCTGCAGAGGCAAGCGCGAGAATCAACAAAGCTTTACCAGTTCACACGCGCCAACAGTCACAAAGCCCCGCAATACAGACGTTAAAGAATGCTTCACATGCCGGCATTTTTACTCCGAACAAAGTGACGTATAACACAACAAAGTCAGCGCCGCCGCCAAGTGCCGCCGTCTCCCCCATTTGAACAGACGTTGATTCAACATGTTACTAACGTTACCTCCGCTGCCGCCCAAACGGAATGATATTACCCATCTCATGTCCCCATGTTAGACACAAAACATACATAACGTTACATATATTACCGCTGTAAAGAGTCTGTGTAAAAAGTTAGAACTGGCTTGTACGTGAACGTAACCGCCATATTGGACCGTGTTTAGTCGGGTAAACAGGATTCCACAGGGCCGGGAAAGACTGGCCTTTGTTAAACAAATACAATTCAAGTGTCCACTATAGCGCTGGCGCATTGCCGAAGCAGTAAATGCTGCATGTAACTGTAAACATCACGGTTATACCGGTTAAGTGGGGCTGACACAGCATTCTACACAGTTAATAACATAGCTAACAAAGCTACATGTGGTAGCTAGCTAGTTGAACTCATTGAATTAATCTGTAGGTTGAAATAGGTCAGTGCACATTACTGATAACATTGGTTGTCTAGTAAAAAAACACACTTACCTAACTTGGGGAAACTTCAGGTCGACAAATAGTTCGATAATGTCCAATTTCGGTCCCACGCAGTTAGACTTACTGCCCACAAGATGTCCGACCACCACGCTCCGCATCGCTTTCAGCCCCGACTCAGACGCACGTACATGACAGCAACACGCATGCGCAAGGGTCGTTAAGCGGTTTTCGTCATGAAAAATAAGGCTCCACTCAGAAATGCTTGTTAACCCGTTTTGAAATTACTTATTAGGGCAACGATAGGGAGGAGTTTACTGGCCAGGCACGTTTTTGTTAGTTGAATATGACAAAATTTTGTTTCTGAGTCAGGTTCATTTGAAAACATGTATGATCAACGATTGCTAGTTGGCTTTTTTTTACAGTGTATGCATAATAATATCAACCAGTACATCCCAACAGGTAGCCTATTAAAACCTGTTTTGCACAATGCCCCCGAATTCGGGGGCTTGAGGGCTCAGACGAGTAGCATATACCATCGAAAAAAATGCATTTATCCAGAGCACGTTATATACCAGATTAAAAAAAAGTCTGGCCAATACTATCATGTAAACCATTTTTACAAACTCCAAACACAATTCTACACAACTAATACAATCAACTAGAAGATTTACCACAATATCACGTATTTTTCGGGTATCAATTGAAGACACCAGAGATATTGATGTTATCCATGAGACGCTCAGCTACAATATAGCTTCCCACCACTTGGTGGCGGTAATGCGTCAGTCAGTTGTTTAACAAGCTCAAATAAGCAGAAGAAGATACTCAGCTAGCCGCTAGTCTGTAGCGAAAGTTATGGAGAAGTATTTAAAATAGTGCTGGGTAAGTTAACGTGTTATTATCACATAGACGCATTAAGTAAGTAACGCCTACAATTATTTTATCGCGCATTAACACAGTTTTTATATTATTATTAAGCAGACATTTTTAACACAAGAACCGGGCAGCGAGCGGTGAACAGCTGTTTGTGTGGCGTGTCTTCCTGCCCCCCCGGGTAACACGTCTCGTTACAGGATCAAACGTGACAATATCAAAATACATATTGTTGTGCTTTTAAATAAACATATAAGCACGTGAGAACAAACTGCTCTTAACTCTTTATTAGCATAACTTCACATGCACGTTACTGCCCCGGTACAGACTCCCTCCACGTTCCATGCTTCACCTACATTCCCCTGGGTCCTAAGTCCCTCGAAGTACAGTTTCTTATCACCCTCTATGTACCAACGTGAATTTATAACAAATACTACACATAGTACAAGGTACTCAGCGTTGCTGTGTCTGACCAAAAAAATCGAAAAAGAAATGATTCATTTAAATCATTTATTTAGATTTGTTAGTGTTGTTTTGTTTGGAATATGTATAATAAGCATATCATTTAGTTATCCTACTGAGAATTTAACAAACATAAAAAACATGACATAGATTTTCAAAGTGTATATTTCAAATTTCATCTATTAAATAAAAATAAAATAAAGAAAATAAAGTTGTGAACACCGCCTGAATATCTATGATCAGAATAATTTTAAATGTATTTTAACAGTGTAAAGGGAATACTGCTGTTAAAAAGAACCTGATTTGTTTAAAGTGTTTGCAAACCAAATGTTATTGCACTTTTGTTCATATAGCAGTACTTTTAAAATAAAGGTGCACAATACACTACTTTTGAATTCATTATTGAACATTGCGCATAACAATGCGTTTAATCACAGAAAATCGTGCGATTAATTGCGATTCAAAATGTTAATTGTTGCCCAGCACTAATTTAAAACAAAAAAAATGAAGACTAAAGTGGTGCCAAACCCCATGAAAAGTCTAAATTTACAATCCTGACTTAATTAAGTACGGGTTTGTGAATGGAAGCAACGAGGCAGAGCCGAGAGCCCAGTGTGTGGACTGTTGTGACTGTTGTTATTGTTCATTTGTCACAGATATGAAGAACAACTTCTGGTTCTGCCATACAAAAATGAAGACTGCTGAAGCATATAATTTGCATATTATAAGGCTATATTTTCATTTGCACTTCATTTCAATTCTATTTACATTTTATTTAATTTTACTTATTTGTATTTTATTACCACATATTTATCAAATTTCCATTTTTTTTCTCAGTTTTTTTGAGAGTCCCTCCTTTTTTTCTGTAGTAAAACCTAATTATTAATTATTTTTGTGTTAATAAGCCTGACTTGAGCCTTTAAATTTGTTCTTGTATTACCTTGATTTGTTCCATGAATTGTTAGCATGTTGGGCGTCTTGTTGTATTTGTATGCAGGTTTACATACACATGTTAAATAGATGTCATTTATTTGACAAAGTTTTTGCTTGTTAAACTGTAAGTGAATTTGATTTTGTTATTGAATACAAATCAAACCAAGAGTGAGATCAATTACTTAAACCAATACAGTGTTAATATTTCAATGGGCCCCGGGCCACTTTGTACTTGAAAAGTTGGGCCCCGAGGTGAAAAAGGTTAAGAACCCCTGCCCTAGTAGGCACAGGTGCCTGCCAATCAGGTGATCCAACCTAGAGGGCTTAACAGGAAACTACAAAATAAAACAGGATTTAACAATCATCAAAATAATTGTCAGTTACTTACCTAAATCACGCAATCAGTAATCAAAGATAATAATAATAAAGCCAGGGAAGCATTTCATATTGGATTTGATCTGGTATTTGATAATATGAATATAATAAAACTAATTAAATTAAAATAGTGTCAATGATTTAACTATTAGCGTAGTTTGAATGAATTAAGCCTGCAGTACATGAACCATCCAGCAGGCGTCGCTGTCACACCCACACTGCCTCCAGTCATGCACCAGTCATAGGGCAGGACTCACTAGTATTTGGTCTGAAAAGGTAAGAAACGCGTTATGTTTCCACATATTTCGCTGTGTCACCGCACTTATATTAGCGTGATGTAGCTTAGCTCAGAAGTACGGAAGCAGTGTTGCCACGGTTTGATGTTGTCACAGAGACTGTAGCCATAGTCACTGTTGACATCAGCTAACGTTGCTAGCTAGCTTAGCACTGCTGCTAACTTAAGTTTCCTAGTTCGCTAGCTTAACTTGTATGCTAGCGGCAAAGTTTGCCAGTTTTACCACTGTGTCCAAAAACAGCACACGTCTTATTTTGGCGAGATATATATTTAGGAACAATGTCGACCACGTTTAAAATTAATAAAGTTTACTTTTTGCTAGCTAGCGTGCTAATAACTCTGAGGCCACAGGCTGTAATGTTACGTTATCTAAAGGCAAGCTGACGCTATGTGACGGCGAAGTTGCTTCACCATTAACGTAGCGTTCACTCCTCTGTGTATAAGAGTGCTTTGAGTAAATAGGAATTCACTAACTGTAGACTAAATCATCAATATATGACAAGCTAGACAAGGTATTGATAGTAGCTCGTGATAAACCGGTATATGATGTGTGCTAGCTTGGCCCTCGCTAACATCCATGTGTTGCTTGTATTGTTATTGTTTTTTTAGGAATGTAAATGTCCGAGGACAAGGAAGCCCAGGAGGATGAGCTGCTTGCTTTAGCAAGTATCTACGATGAAGAGGAGTTCCACCAGGCGGAGTCTGCACAGGGGGGAGAGATCCAGCTCTGTCTGGAGCTCCCTCCTGACTTCAAAGTTGTTGTCAAAGGTACAGCTGTCAGTGAGCTGTTAAATGTAGTCGACACTTCTCGCACTTTTGCCATAGGTCTATTCTGTAGATGATGGCACATGTATTGGTCTCTCTGTCATTAGGAAAGTAACTAAAATCTTCTCTGTGTGTTGCAGGAGAGAAGCCCACTGAATATAATGTCTGCTTCTTACCTCCTTTGGTGCTCAACTTTGAGCTTCCTGCAGACTATCCATCTACGTCCTCGCCGGTCTTCACTCTCAGCTCTAAATGGATGACCAGAGCACAGGTGAGAATCACTACGTCACTATACAGGTTTGGTTAAGTATTCAAATTGAGGGTTGACTCAGAAAAAAGTGAGTGGCTTCACATTGAAAAAGGAGTTATTGTCTCAACATCTGCTCCATTGTACATCCTCAGATGAGCTCTCTGTGCAGACGTCTGGATGAGCTGTACGAGGAGAACCAAGGCTGTGTGATTCTTTTCACGTGGATCCAATTCCTCAAAGAGGAAGTTCTGGAATTTCTGGGCATCCAGTCTCCTCTTGTAGTCATCAGGGGAGGAAGTAAAGCGTGTGGTGAGCGCAGGAAAACAGACCCAGCAGCCACAGGTATGTAGGTGTTTTGTTAAATTAATGTAGTGTTTTTCTTTGTGACTAATATGTTTATCGATTTCTTTTTTTTTTCTTTTTCAGCTGTGACTCAGAGTGGGAGTCATTCTGAACACGCTGAGGAGAAGAAAAGAGAAGCGAAGAAGGAAAAGTCTCCGCCACAGTTTTCGTTGTCTTCTCAAATGGACCCGCGGGCCGTCTTGGTGATGGACCCGCGGGCCGACCTCCTACCTCAGCTCCTGGACTTTGACGAGGAGCAGCGCCAGAAGATGTTCGACAGCAAGGTGTTCGGCTGTGGGATCTGCTTCCTGGGGAAGCTGGGCTCAAACTGCCTCTGCTTTAAGGAGTGCCAGCACGTCTACTGCAAGGCCTGCATGACGCAATACTTCCAGATCCAAATACGGGACGGCAACGTTCAGTGCCTTAACTGCCCTGAGCCCAAATGTACCTCCATAGCCACACCATCGCAGGTAAAAGAGCAGCAAAGTCGACGTGGGTCTGTGAGCTTGTTTGAAGATTTAAGTTTCCCCGTATCACTCTTGTCTTCATCTCTCAGGTGAAGCAGCTGGTGGACGAGGAGCTGTTTGCCCGTTATGACCGTCTGCTGCTCCAGTCCAGTCTGGACCTCATGGCCGACGTGGTCTACTGTCCCCGCCAGTCCTGCGCCACCGCTGTTATGGTGGAGCCGGACTCGACCATGGGGATCTGCTCGGCTTGCCAGTATGCCTTTTGCACACTGTGCAAGCTGGGCTATCACGGCCTCTCCCACTGTAAAATCCCTGCAGGTAATGTAACTGAAAATACATTACACGTGTCAATAAAAGACTTATTGGAATATTGCAAATAGATGGTTGAGGAGTTCTATTTTATGTCACGTCAACCCTGACTTTGTGTCCCCGTTTCCCCGCCTCGTTCGACAGATGAGTTGCGTAACCTCAGAGACGAGTACCTGTCGGCCACAGATGCGGGGAAGAAGTTCATGGAGAAACGCTTTGGGAAGAGGGTGATCCAGAAAGCAGTGGAAGAGTCCTTTAGCAGAGACTGGCTCAATGAGAACTGCAAATGCTGCCCGCGCTGTGGAACCAATATACAGGTTGGGCTGTGACTTCACCACCAGGGGGCACTGCTGCCTCTTTAGAAAATGAAACAAACATTTATTTTACTTAAATTATATAGATAAATGGCCTTTTAAGCCATTCTAGTTCAGATGATTAAGTATTTCAAAATGCTATCATCTCTTCCATACTGTCCCTGAAGAGCCCCATGTTCACTGTCTCTTGTGTCTTTCTAGAAAGCAGATGGCTGTAATAAGATGTCCTGTACCTCCTGTAAACAATACTTCTGTTGGCTGTGCCTGGGCCTCCTCAGCAAAGTCAACCCATACAGCCACTTTAACAACCCACATTCACTCTGTTACAACCAGTGAGTGATCTTCTCTCTGTTCACCACTCTAGCCAAGTAGTCACCGACACTTAGTGTACATCTCTGACGTCTGACCTGTTCTTTTCCCTGTTGCAGACTCTTCCAAGGCGTGGATCTCGATGAAGAAGAGGCCTTCTGGAGTGATGAGGAGGAGGAGGAGGACTGACGCCCGCGCGGTACTTCGCCACTGTATGCTCCATTCGAATGCACTTTATCCCCCATAAACCATCACTTCACCTGTGACACTAACTATGCCTGCGTCAGCACAACAGTGCCCCTCTACAACATGTACCGCGGTCCTACAAGATTATGTTTTCAGGCATCTTGGGTATAAAACATTCAATGTCTGTGTGTCAGTTGTTCATGCTTAATATAATGACAGATTTCATGTACATAAGGTATTCAGGAAATGGAAAGAACCGTTTTTAGTTTTCAGAGAGTAATGGAGAAAGGACTGTGGTCATTTTTCTTAAAAACATCAAGAATACATTGATAGAGGTAGTGAATCTTTTAGATATGACAATGACATAGAACTGGACTGTAATTTCAAAAGAGAAAAAAAAGAAATGCAAGTCTCTCTTTACTGTATTCTAGATATCTACTCTCTCCTTAAATTAGACTTTTTCACGATGAGTTTTGACACTCGCAGGCTTGTAATGATCACCAGGTGATACTGGAGCCGCTGGTCGAGGTGTTTGCTTACAATTAGAACTATGTTTGCTCTTCTTTGTCATATTCAGTATCTACCCGCTGGCCGTCTCTCTGTCGTATGTCATAACTATGACACTAACTAACCGCTAACTTTTCTTCAGACAAACTTCCAGTTGGATTTAGTGAGTTTCAAAATCTAACCGAGACAATCGCACATGATACAGGATTAACATAAATATAAGTAAACCTGTAGATACATAATTACAGAAATACCTAGGTTTTTTGTTGTTGGTTTTGGGTTGATTACCAGAATGGGAATCCCGTGACATTTTTTTTTTCTTCTCTTTTCTGAAAATGATGTTTGGATTTGCTTTTTCTTGATGAGTTAATTTACAGAAACTTGCCTTTGCACGTCATATGATTGAAATCAGGCTTGTTTGAAAGACACATTGTATGAGATTTTGGTAGAATGGGTTTCATAATTGGTTTGAGTTGTCTGTATTTTTCCGTACAGACCAACGGAGAGCACTGCAGTAATTATTCATGACAGTCAGTCCTCTGATGGGGTTCCTGGGATCGTGATTATGGTGTGTGTGTGTTGAGTCATTCGGGGACTGAGCTGTGAGAACGGAGATCACTCGATAAACAACCCTGACACACACACCCCCTCCTTTGCACAACTTGTTACTTGAATGTTGCCAAAGTTAAGTGTCAAAGAGAGGCCATATGATCTTGATGTCTAGAGATACAAAAATATTTTGTATAATGTTAATTTATTTTTTATTATATATATATATATATTTTGTTTGCATTTGATCAGAAAGGAGTTTGTCTCATGGAGACAGTTCTGTTTGAAATTGAACCCTAAATCTGTTCTTCATCAACGTTCAATGATTTGCTCCACACTGCATTAAAAGTGCAGATTACTTCAAACATGGATGCAGGTGTGGTATGTTAAAAAGACAATCTTTTGCTTTAGAATGCACACGGATCCACTTTTCCTTCAGTGTTGCTGTCTCTTCATGCCTCATGTAAGAAACATTTGAAAACAGGACCTGCAGATTTCTGTTAAAATGCATTCGGCATAAGTTTTGTCAAAATAAATGTTCCCACTTTACAGTTTGTCGATGAAACTCTTTTGATTTGTGACCGAAAGACAAGAGTTAGGCTAAAGCTATGAAGTGAGTAACAAAGAAACTGCATTCACAAAAGTATATCTGTCAAATTTGTTACGTTGTGCTTCATGCCAGTAAGAAACAAAGAATCATTCGTACAATATAAGGCTAGCTTGGTTAGCAGTAAGCTTGATCATAGAATAAGTTCTACTAAACCACAAAACAGCTTGAATAAAAGAGTACGTATAGATAAAGCTCCAACAAGGGATTTTAAGGAGTAGATACTGCCAGTCAGTATTTGCTTGGTTACAGATCTGACAAAAAAGTGGATGTAACGATGTCAGTCAACCGCCGGTGGCAGAACAGTAATACTGTTTCAGTTGCTGTGAGTTGGTGAAACATTTTATTGCTGGTGTTCACTGGTATTTTAAGCTGTTAGACTCTTAAGTTGGTCCTCACAAATGTACACCCCCGATGTGGACCACATGTAGGCTTCCAGTCCAATTTCCTCTGAGCTATTGTAAAAGGATGATTCGTAAATGTATAGTAAGACGAAACAGAATTTAGTACAAGAGCAGCCAAGAAGTAGTTTTTCCTCTCCTTTGTTATGGTTCTTTAAAGACAAGTGAAACAATACAATTAGAAATTGTCAAATTGAAAAGCCACTAGCCTTTTCAGATGTTCTAACGGATTGATTTAAGTTTTCCTCTATTTAGTATTGAGAGTTAAGATCGATAAATTAAACTGCAAAATCAGGAATGTTAACACGACTGAGAATTTTCTGTTCGATTAAAAAAAAAACGAGCTCTGTGTGGTGCTCTAAGTGAGCTTTTAGAACACCTTGTTACCTGAAACATGACCCACATCTACCCTGTAATCCAGAGGTTATACTGTGACAGCAAGAGAAACAATGCAACACTAAAGGAACAAAGGGCCCACGTTTTAGCCTGAGATTGAAAAGAGACGACAACATGGTGTAATCCCTTTGGCTAGAGTTGCTGACAGGGGATAACCCTTTTAAAATGGCCCCTCTCTCCTGTCCCATCCCCATCCCCTGCCCCGTGACCCCCCCTCCCCTCCAGCCCCTGCTTGTCTTTCACCACATACTGACTGACTGAACTGTTACTATGCCCATAAAGACACCTGCTCTCAGGAAACCACAAGCAGCAGCACCTGGCCGACACTGAGAAACCCCCAAATCACTCGTTCTTTACTTCTTTTTCTGAACCAGAAAAAGCAGGACGAGACTCTAAAGGAATAAGGTCAGTGGATCTCTGATGGGAAGCGGCCCGGGGGCCTGGATCCCAGAGCTCGGTGTCGTGGATGTTCTGTTGTCAGACATGTTTTTGTGGAATGCAGTGGTGATGTTGGAGCTGGATGGATGAGCTGTGTCTGGCTGGGGAAGCTACTGTGTTTTTACAATGCTGTGGACTACACATTAACCTGATGATCGCCTTTGTGTGTGTAAAACTTTATCAATCAATTTGTTTATTTAAGAAGCAGGTGCGAAATAACTCCAAAAGTTTTACTGTGGTATTTTTGATACGATGGCTTTCTATTATTCTGAAATGAATATCCCCATGGAGAGCCAGCAAATGGCTGTATAAATCAAAGCTATCTTTAGCAAGGGACAGTTTAATACGAATGAATAAATTAAGTTGGATTATTGTCTCATGCACACAACTGTGATCGGCCCGCATGGGCTTACTTGCCTTCTTTTCCAGGCCTCAGAGACAAAGTTAACCAGCTTAAACACATCAAAATTAAACAGCAATTCAAATTCTTTGGATATATTACGCCAGAATATTTCAGGGTTTTGTTGATCACTGTTATTAGTGAATCATCATTGTGTGTTCAGTCACTAAAAAGAATGGGACTCTTTGTCAACATCGCTCAAATCTCACAGCTCACACAAATTTTCTTCCTGAATATTTTTTTGAATCTGCACACCTTGATACCTTGGCTTTTAGATAAGTTGTAACATAATTAAGCAACAGTACACCTTGTGTATGGCGTTCTCATTTCTGACTTTGACTTTCCCAGTCAAAAACACAATTTCAAGGGATTGAAATGTATCTTTATGATAATCAGCAATTGCAAACAGTTGGCTAAATTGCTTGATTGAAAACTTTTATCAGCTGATTAGTGTCTTAACAGATGATTTTAGGCTACCATGACACACTGAAAGGTTTCTACTGAATTTAACTCTTTCATAAATAAAATGTGAAAATAACGTAATGATTTTCCATTTTGAAAGAGTCTTTGTTGAGTATAGCACTGCATCGTGTTTTACTAGCCCATCAGATGTTTTGCATTTAAAAACAAAACTAAAAATCAACTAAAAAGTCCAACATCTCCCTCTGAAATAGTGAAATAATCTATCTTAAAGTACAAAAAACGAAAAAGAATCAAATTGAAAGTACCGGTTGCTCAAACTGTACTTTAGTTCATGGAGTAAATGTGCTTTTTGTTACTGCCCACCATTGTTAACAGTGAGCTTTATTGACTCCCCCGTAGCAGACGTACACCGGGACCAGACCATCCATAGCTCATCCACTGCGGGACCAAGAACACAACGGAGCGGTCGCATCATGATTGAGAGTGACAGAGAGCTGTCGGCCATGGTGCAGGAGCTGTGGGACAATGACGTCAATAGGTTCAAACCTGGAAAAGACTACAGGATCTCTCTGCAGGTGCACCACACGTACACACTCTCAGACATGAGGCCTTCATTACTCATGGCTCACAGCTTGTTATGTGTAGTTTAGTTGGTGCCAAATACATTAACATACATACCCAAGCTATATACGTTATACTTTATATGTATATAATATACTTTGTATATGCTTTCCAACTTCAGTATGAAAAGAGAAACCCTACTGGAGAGGTAAAGAACATGCGACAGGGAGCAATGAGGATTGTGGGGAATGTGGTCTTAATCTCAACCGCCAGCTCAAATTAGACAACAGAACATTTTGATATCTATGTTTGGTTCTGTTGTTTGATGTAGAAGCTTTTCTGTATCACCTATATATATTTTTTTACTGTTTGGTGGTTTGGTTATTGTTTTTCACTGTGGCAGTGCATCCATGTTGCAAATGTATCTCTAACGGCACGCGCAATGTACGAAAGCAAGCAAATAAAGCATCTGAGATGTGCCAGAAATATATGCATGAGTCCAATTATTAAGTTGGAGTGGTTCTCTTCCTGCTGCAGGGCAAAGCTGGAGACACCATGGCCATCAACGACAACAATGATGCAGCCGGGTATCCTCTGTTTACATTTGTCGATGAGAACCTTTTCAAAAAGGAGACTTTTTTAGGTAAGGCCATTAAAAGTGAATTATCTTACACAACTGCTCTGTCAAAAATGTTTGAGTTGACGTAACCCCTTCACACATTCCACTGTACTGTTTACCAGTTTGATACCATCCTCCTCCTCGCCTCCCCTTCAGAGTAAAGCTTCTTCATCTACTAATAATCTCCTTATGACGAACAGTGGCATGTTGCATAACCACAGAGCATGTGGAGTTCACTGCGCTGGGTGCAGAAACATGCTCCTCTATAAACACTGGCTTCTTTAAATCTTCCTAGGCGTGAAAACTGCTGAAGAATGCTTCATTCGGACAATTCTTGTCCCAGGATGTTTTCGCAGATTTATGCTGTGTATCATGTTGCCCTCACACACAGCTGTAAAGGGAGTTATTGGAGAATTATGTAACAGTTGGTAATCAGAGATCACTCTGAGGCAGCTGCCCTCATGAAAAAAAGGAGGATTGTCCTAGCAACCTGCTTCACTGCTCCTCATCCGGGTCCTGGAGCTGGTGATTTTTTTTTCAGGCCAAATGTATCCAAGTAGACACAAAATCTGTTTTGAGACTTTTTCCGTCTATACTATACTGAGCTAGTGGTTTCTGTATTCAGCTTTCATAATTGTCATTGTATCCATGTCCCAGTCTGAACACAATCCCTTATTGAAGAGTGTCTGTGTTTGTTTCTACAGCCTTTATCTCCCTGTTGGATAACTATGTGAGTGACACCGGCGAGCCAGAAATTGTAACCCCTGAGGAGGTGGCAGAGAACCACAAATTCCTGGACTCCATCATTCAGAGTCCCACTATGAAGGTACTTGCTGCGACGTTTGGAAATACACTCTCCCCTCTTGCTCATAAAGGCCCATACTAAAACATTAAAGAGAATGTATTAAGAGTTGCACCTTTTTTTAAATATTCATATAATACAATTAAACTGACTCTCACAGTGATTGAATTATTACTTTTATACTACAAGTCTACGCACATGCTACAGACTCTGTGAGGTTGTACACAGACACAGCTTTGCTTTTAGCTAAATGCTAATGTTAGCATGCTAACATGCTCTCCATGACAAAGCTAACAAGTTGATCGATGTTTAGCATGTATAATGTTCACTATGTTCAGTATCTTAATGTAGCAAGTTAGCAAGCTAACATTTACTTATTATTGGCACCAAACACAAAGTACATTAGAGGCTGATGGGGATATCATTAGTTTTGCAGATATATTTTTCACCTGATGATGGTGGAAGATGAAAAGTCAGGGGGGTCATGAAAGTCAGTAAGATTGATTGTCTGAGAACCATGAATGTCTGCACAAAATGTACTGGCAATCCATCCAGTAGCTGTTGAGACATTTCAGTCTGGACCAAAGTGGTGGACCGAGCAAGTGACATCGCCATCCAATGAGCCATGCCGCTAAAAATGTAAATATAAACATTTCACCAGTAAATTCTTGTTTGTTTGCAGCTAGCTCATAAATACCTGGTAGAGAAGAACCTCTCTCCAAAGGATGATACACAATTCAAGGAGCAGCTGTACAGGATCTGGTTTGAACTTTACGCGAGGAGAGGATCCAGCAAGTGGGTGGAATCTGGCACAGCACCTAAATATAA
This sequence comes from Cebidichthys violaceus, assembly GCF_023349555.1. Taxonomy (NCBI): domain Eukaryota; kingdom Metazoa; phylum Chordata; class Actinopteri; order Perciformes; family Stichaeidae; genus Cebidichthys; species Cebidichthys violaceus. Next base: position 3,716,333 of record NW_027176373.1, read on the forward strand.
CTTCACCCGTGGAATCTAGCACTACGGTGGTAACCTTCATACTGTGAGAAACTGGCTCTGTCTAACACATCCAGTCAGCATCGCTGTGAACTACTGAAAAAATGCATAATTGCTGCACGTTCAGGAAGGAAACAGCCACTAAGAACCACATTTTGTCCAAATGGCATACAAGTTAATACAATTTAGTAGTATCAATAAATGCCAAGATGCAAAGTTTAGAGTTCCATCTGCCTTTAAATGAACTGAGCCTACACTACATCGGGTCGACAACAAATCAGCCAATGTGTCTGCGTGTCTCCCACCAGGCCTGACTCCTCTGGATTTGAACATGTGTTCGTTGGAGAGACGAGAGGAGGGAGGACGGTCATCGGCTTTCACAACTGGATCCAGCTCTACCTGCAGGAGAAGCTGGGACACATCGATTACAAAGGCTACAGCGTCAATGCAAATTCCCCCCAGGTACGGTGTAATTGTTACTTTTAAGTTGGACCTCGATGGGGGAATGAATATGTTTTCATATATCTGTATTGTATTGTATATCTGACAAATCTCTCATCTTTCTTCTGTCCTTTCTCGTCTCCTCGACTCCCCCAAAGTTGACTTGCACTCTTTGCAGTCTTGTTCTTATCTCTTTCACACATCATCGTTCTTGCACGGTGATGAGAAACCTCACATCCTGCTATGACCATGTTTTCCCTTCTCTCACTCTGCCCAGCTCTTTGTATTTTGTCTTTCTAACCTGAGCCTAATGCAAATTTCTGAGCATTTTTGGGCCAATTTTCTATTTAAACATGGTAAGGAGTCTCCTGTAGTTTAAAACAGTGTCTAATTTTCATATCGTATTTGCATATTTTTCACCAATCTCCTATCCCAGTTTCCAATGATCATGCAACACACTGCATGCCAAAGTATTTGCATGGAGCACTGGACCCATCTTCAATATTACTCATCACCTGCCGTTTCTTTTTCTCTCTCTCTCTCTCTCTCTCTCTCTCTCTCACTGCAGCCCGACGAGAACAAACACATCCTGGCCCTACAGTTCAGCTGGAAGGACGGTATAAAGCCCAAAGGCAGCATCTTCATCGGTGTCAGTCCCGAGTTTGAGTTCGCCCTCTACACCCTCTGTTTCCTCACCTCGCCCAACGAGCGAGTCAAAGTCCAGTTTAGCTTCTACGACGTCGAGATCGTTTGCCACCACTACAACCAAAAGCACATCGGCACCACTTACCCTGTGCTCCTTAAGTACCGGAAACCTACCTAGTAACTTGACTAGTAATCCAATCTGAGATGTAACTTCTCCAACACTTGAGCATGCATACAAAGTGTCACAGGTGTTGTTGTTGTCTTCTTATTCTAGATAAAGATACAATAAAACCCTACAAGACCAAATTGCATTTGTTTTTATTGCTGATTATTATTTATTGTGATGCCTAAAAAATGTATGAGTATATTTTCTCAAGTCTCTCTCTCGCTCTCTCTCTCTCTCTCTCTCTCTCTCTCTCTACATGTGTCTACATTCAAATGATACATTTATATATAAATAAGCTCCACAATTACCAGTGACTAACACATTAATACACCAATAATTATAATCCAGTAACATGATAGTTCGCATTTTGCAAAGTGAGTGTTTTTCCTTTTGATACTTTAAGTATATTTTGATGCTAATATTTATGTACTTTGTCTTCAGTACATTTTTGAAGGCATCTGAGTACTTCCTCCACCACAGATGATTGATGACTTTTACTCAGTATTTAAATTTCCTCAGTATTTAAATTTCCCTCGCGGTTAGACTTTCCTAGCTCATTCTGTCAGTAACTTTCTATAGATAGTGATGGTTGTTTCACTTTGTTCCAAATGGGGGCGGTAGAGGGTTTGTTGTGGCCAATGACGTCAATCGATTGGCGAGCAAGACCTTTATCAAGTTAGCAGGAATGAAGAAAAGATTATCCGGTTGTGGTTTCAGAATAAAAGCAGCGGAAATGTCCATATTTCAACAAAAATGGTAACATGTATTCATGATATAGATGGACTGAATAGATATAGTAGCACTAATGTAGGCTACCAAAAAAACTGAGCCTTTTTTCTATTTATAGTTTTCAATCTGGACTTTTTTTTTTTTATAAAAAAAAGATAACCGGAAGCCTCGTGTTTTATGCTAACAAATTGTAACTTGACAGTGGAGCGACCGCTGAACAGTCGAGGGAGAAACAGGTTTTCGTTTCCCGAAGACTGAGTTTACAGTTTGTGCTGTTATATAATTTAGCAGTCGTTTGGTGTCTCGTCAGCTCGTTCCTCTCCTCTGTTGTTGATCCCCACCCGTCCAAACAACCGGAATGGCCGAACCGAGCGGCAGATATCAGCAGGTATGGAAACACTATCGGTTACTAAACATTTAACATTTAAAAGATTTAACATCAACGTGTTAACGTCGGCTTTACATACTGTTAAAAAACGATGACACACTTGTGTTCTGAAAAGTGATCTCATTGTGATTATCGTCAATTAGATCGAATGTGTTTTGCGATTCACGTCGTTTCATTTTCAATCGGGTGGAGATGGCGTGAATCCAACGCTAACGTGTTCCGTGTTTGGATGTGGCACGTGACCCACGGCACAGCGAGTGGGCGTGTTTGGTGGTCATCTAAACCCACTGGGTAACCTGTTTAGCGAGGTCCCTCATCATTCATTTATATTATTTGGAAGGGGGATATTATTAGTTGAAGCACGCCAGTAACTTCATTAAAGAGTTTCCTAAATTAAGTGTAAAAATCAGTTTGATCACCTGGTTATCATCTGGCCGCCACGAGGAAATGTGTTATTAGCAGCAACAATAAAGGAAAATGTCAAATGAAAGGAGTTCATTAGAGTCTTATAATAGTGGGCAGTATGTACAATGTCCTCCATCTTCAGTATATGTGATGAAAAGATGCACTTACCAATATTTTTTTTATATTAACCACAGATCAAATGACTGTGTGAGGAAAGAGGTGTCACTCTAGAGACTCACTGTCTCTCTAGTGCTTGGAGTTAATTCATTGGAAATAGATATTTGGAAATGCACATGTTGTCCCCATTTTCCTTCTAATGTAATCTTACTAATGTACGGTGGGATTACAGTTCCTTAATAGGAAATGATAAACTATAGGACCACGAGAGACACAGAGTTTTAGTCGACTAAGCATTTCTTTGGTGGCGGACAGTGCTGTTAAACCAGTGTTGCTGACTTGGTATTCAGCACTATTCCCGTGGTCTTTCCTGACTGATGATCAAATGGTCTCGGTTTTAAAATCTAGCTGAATCAAGAGTCCCGTGTGTCCAACTCTTAATAAGAGAAAGAAATAAGGAGAAATGAGCAATCATTTTTAATGTTCTACATGCTTGAAACACTCTGCAATAGTGACGGAGTTAACAGTGTTTGCCTGCACTAAACATTCCCTGTGAGTCTGTAAATGAACCAGGATGTGGTTATTCCTCCTCCTCCCACAGCTGCCCAATGAGGAGGACCCAGAGGAGAGTCCACAGGTAGCAGCTGATGCTCCGCCTCCATACAGCAGCGTCACAGTGGACAATGCCGGTAAGACCATGACTCATCCAGATGTTTCCCTGGTGCTGAGGGGATTTGCAATGGTGGCTCATGGAGATAACCAGAGGAAACACGGCCCCGTAAGATATCTTGAGCCAGTGAATAATACATAACTGTGGACTGCAGAAAGAACACACGGGCATTGTATGGGGTATTAATATTGATGTCTACTTGATATAACTTCAGTATACCGCACCAAAAGGATGAATAAATAACAACACACAGGTCAGAAATAAATTATTCCTTCAGGGATGTTCCGATCAAGTTCTATTTCCTTTTAATATTTGGTATCTGCTGATACTGAGTCCGATCCTATACTTATATTAACCACAATGTTGATTAAATACGTATCTGACACACTCAAATAACAGCTGTCGCCTTCTAAATTTGGCACATTTTATTATTCACGAGCTGTCTTGATCCAAATACTGAAGGTGTTGATTCAAAGCTATAAAGTTGATTGGCTTAAATGATTGATATGATATGAATAAAAGTCTAACTGGGAGAACGTGACAGTCAGTGGGCCTCTTAATGGGATATAATAGTTGGCTCATACATGTTTAACCCTCTTACAGAACTGCAGTCAAACATTTGCTCTAAGCAAATTCTCACCCAGTAGAGATTTGTCTCGTTTGCATGAGCAGCACTTTTATTGTAATCTAAAAAGTCTGTTTTCTGTCTCTGGGGATTAGTAGGAAATTGTAGTTCAGAGATCACCTCCACGTCTTGAGCCCGTTTCCACTTTCAGAGCGGCGCGCAGTGACTAGTGATGCAACACGAAGTACGTTGTGTTGGTTAAACTTCAGCCTTTAGTTTGTGAAACTGTGCCGTTTTTCTTCTTCAGCCTACTTTGACTACAAGGAAGACGGGGCTTTCCCCAAGCCTCCATCATACAGCGTAGCGACCACGCTGCCTTCCTATGATGAAGCAGAAAGAACCAAGACTGAGACTGCTGTTCCCCTGGTAACTGGGAGAGTGAGTATCTCACTTTTTTTCTTCTTTTTTTTACATTTTGCCTGTGGTCACATTCACTCTGCACACTGTAGCTTCTTGTGCCCAAACACTTCCTGTGTTGTCTTGCAAGGCAGGAAGTGTTTACCACCCTGCAATGGAAAGCTTTTCTCTTCTTGTTCTGTCTTCAGTAATGATTGAGTCTATTTGTCTTTCCGACGGGACATTTATTATCACTCAGATTAAATGACATTCAGTAATATTTTTGCACGTAATGACCACAGTCTATGTTTTAATGCCTCAATCTCCCAGGCCCCCTGAACTATCCTCTGTGCACTTTGCACCCGGGTTTGTTTCTGAGTAAAATCGGAGTAAATATTGGTGCAAGCATTTGAAACGTGACGCTTCACACTTTAACATTGTCTGTACTGATGCAGGGTTGACATTACATGGTATTGAACCTGTGATGTAGCTTAATTCATAGAGAATTTATTGCAGTTGGGAATACTATCAGGTAGTGACACCATTATATTTTAGCAGTTAAATCCAGAAACAAGTATTAATATACAATTATCGCTGCAATTCTGAAGAGCGGTCCAGTTTCTTGATATTCTATCACATAATGAAGTTGGATGTCATACTGTTAAAATACAGATCTAATGTCCGGTGCTTTAGCAAGTTGTTATTATAGACATATTTTACGGATTAAAAATAAGCCTTATATTTAAAAAAAAGTGCTTTAAATGCAACTTAAGGGAAGGAAAAAGATTTGGCACAAAGATTTGGCTTGCTTCTTTTTGAACATGCAAACAGGATTTTTATTAATTCATAATAATGAAGCTTTGATCCAAAAAACCTCTGACCATGTTTTTCAGGTCAGAAAAGAATAACGTAAAGTATCAATGTAATTATAATTTCTTACAATCCATCTATTGACTGAATTAACATCAACTATTGCTCAAATTTTTTGTCATTTACTTATTTTTGGGTTAATCAAATCAAAGGGAGCTGATATTTAAGCTATGTTGGTATAGGACAATATTTGCGATCATTTAAAAATTGTCTGCATTTGACCAAATGTTTCCAGTGGTTCCCAAAATTGTTATGTTATGCAGCCTTGCAGATTTATCTCTGTATTAGTTACCTCACGGGGGGGTAAGGTTGAAGTAAGCAGTGAAATCTCCATTCAAGCTGTTGTTGTTTTGATGCTGTAGTTTTCCATGGCTGCAACCACATGTTACTAAAAACACAAAGCCAAAAACCTTCTTTTTCATCTTTAAAATTAAGTTGTTTATTTTTGGTAGCATAATCTTTTTGATATCCATGTTCTTTTTATAAAGACAAATCATTGGTTGGCAGGAACCTTTTCTTTTCCAGTTAATGTGTAGCTGTCTTTTTCATTTACAAAGGGCAAAGCACACCTCGCCTACAGGATGTCATTAACTTGCATTTAATACCCAAGGGAGTGTTTTGAAAAGAACAGTGGTAATCTCACCTCCCATGTGCAGGCTTCACCATGAAAGCCTCCGAGTCTCTCTGTCTTATCTACCAGAAACTAAACAACATGCCTTTTAGGAATGACTCTCTGTTAAGACGTTTCAGACAGTTCATTGCTGGCCTCTAGTGGTCACTGTGATGCATTGCATTTGTCTGCATGTGGGGACCCTCCTGTTTGATTTGCTGGTGTTGTGTTTCTCTGCCACACGCTGCCTTGTGCTCAGCAGCAGCAGCAGCACCAGCAGCCTCAGCACAGGGAGCGCCTGGAGACTTTTGACGATGTAATTCGCAGTTCACTGGAGGTAACTGGGAGGAGTGGGAGGAGAGTATTTGTTGTGTGGGAACGCAGATGTGCCCACAAGTGTTGGATGTATTCGGTTCCTCACCCTTCTTGTATGTTTGTGTATTCAGAGTGCTAGTGCTTCGTTGATAAGTCTACAACATCTACCGGTTCTCCCACATTGAATGGAACTGACTCCAGACCTTTTCGATAGCGTGACACTGATGGTGTTTAATGGGCTTGCTGTGTTGTGGTGGTTCCATTGGTCTCTTGGTTGTTTGTGTTGTATTTACTCTGTTTTGAGCAGAGCTTGGTTTCCACTCATGCGCTTGCCCGTGCTCAATCACTATCACTTTGATCTCCGTCACTACTTTGTACTTTGTGAATTGGTTAAAATAAACACACACTTTATCAGAGTGATTGATTTGTTGACTGAGAATAGTTTCATAGAAGTAGAGTAAAGTCCTTGGAAGCTCTGCCACTGCCTGGCTGTGGTGAAGCTCTTTGAATGCTTAAATAACTGGGCTCTCTTCTCTCTTTTTTTTTTTTTTTTCTTTTTTTTTTTGCTCCCCTGTCGCTTATTCTATCACAGGATGAAGACTTTGTGACCAGAGACGACTTCGAAGACGCCGATCAGCTGAGGATAGGAAATGACGGCATCTTCATGCTGACTTTTTTCAGTTAGTTACTCCACCTATTCGTCTGTTTGTCTCTCTCTTCTCTCCACCCATCATCTTTCATCCTTCGGCTCTTCTCTTCCTAGATTTGTGCAGAAATTACATCTTTTACTTTTTTGAGATACAAATGAGTGAATTTCCCATCTTTTCACAATTTTCTGATTTCTGCTGACATGTCTAACACTCTTTTTGTTTCCCCCCCCCCTCTGTCCAGTGGCATTCCTGTTCAACTGGATCGGTTTCTTCCTGTCTTTCTGTCTGACCACCTCAGCAGCCGGCCGCTATGGGGCTATCTCAGGCTTTGGCCTCTCCCTAATCAAATGGATCCTCATAGTCAGGGTACGACAAGGAGACCCCCCCCCCCCCCCCACCCTATGTTCAGTTGTTGTCGTAGTGGTTGGCTTATTCTAACCAGTCCCCTCTGTCTTGCTCTTGGGCTTCTAGTTCTCCACATACTTCCCCGGCTACTTTGATGGACAGTACTGGCTGTGGTGGGTGTTCCTGGTGTTGGGTAAGTAGCCAACCTCTGAATTTGAATGATTCAAATAGGAACTTGAATGTTTTTGTCCTGCTTGTGACACATCAGTGCTCAGTGGAGCTCCACTGCAGCAGTGTTGAGGTGTCATGTATGTTACAGAATAGTTACAGAAGGATAGTTGGCCCTAACTATCCTGTTATTGACTACAGCACATAGATTAAATTATCATTGTAGTGAATTATAACTCCCTTTTATGGCACTTCCAGTTGTGTCTCACTTTTGTATTTTTTAATTCTTTTTGTTCTCCAGGCTTTCTGCTCTTCCTTCGAGGATTCATCAACTATGCCCGAATCCGCAAGATGGCCGACACCTTCTCCACCCTGCCCCGCACCCGAGTCCTCTTTATCTACTGAGCTCACAATCCACCAGTTTTCATCATCATTTTTCCCCCCTTTTCAGTGAAACATTTTGTCTGGTTTTATCCAATCACAACGGGTGAAAAGAACACGTTCCCCCTCTGCTTGACATGATTTGGACAATACAACTATTGTCCCCTTTTGGTGTAAAATAGTGAAATGCTGTAAAACCCTTCAGTTGTTAGTGGTGAACTGTCAAGTGCTATTTGCAGTTATGAAGTGTGTGATGTATAAATGAATGCCTTATTTACCGTTTTACTGCCTGTTGGTAGCAGCAGCATGAGCTGTTCTCCTGTTAGCCACCAGGGGGCAGTCTGGTTTGTGTTTTCTCTCACCAGTCTTCTTTCAGATGATGTCATGGCTCTCAGCCCAGGACTCAGTGGGCAATTTTGGGGGTTATGGGTTGATTTACTCCATGTGAAATAATATATTTCAAGTACCAGTTTAATGTGCTTTTAACCCTTTTGACTAATGCGTCATTCCCATGGGAAATAGTGTACAATTCCGATAATATAAGACTGAAAACGGAAAATGATTAGCTTTTATTGTTGTACAGGCGCTGAAAAGGTTGAGGGTGGTATAGAGAAGATCAAGGGCCATGTTTTCCCTCATATAATTAGAAATGGTCCTTACACACACACCCACACACACACACACACACACACACACACACTGTAATCAGGAGTGTTGTTTCCTTACATATAATGCATGTATGTCAGCAGAGAGGTGAAGCAGAGCTTCTTTGACAGGCTGGGGATCACTGCCCTGCTCAAGGACACAGTGAGAGGAATGGAATAAGCTGATAGTCTGTCGCTCCATTCACATGTGCAATTAGACGCCCTCATAGGTTTCCAATGAGGAAAAGAAAAGATCGTATTGACAGAAGTGATTTGGGAAAAACTGCTCTGTGAAGAACAAGGAATACGTTATACAGAGCAGAGATTTTATTTCTTCTTCTTTGACCCAACAATGAAATATTGAAAGAGTCATTCTTTTTATGTACCTCCTCATTGTAGTGGAAGTGGAATGATTATTTTTTAGATGAATTTCAATATCTGGCTTGGAAAATGTTTGGAATTAAACTGGAAAAAGTTGATTTTGGTGTTATGCTATTTATTACATGTTAATAAGCTCTCTAACATAACAGGCATTCTAGTTTTACTAAGGTTTCAGGCTACAGTATGCCACTTCCTCTCAGATAAGCTTGTTGATATTAACTAAAAGGAGGAGATATTTCTGTCACAGCTGGATTTTATTATTTATAACATAACATTTACATACAAACATTTCAGTCAAGTCATTCCATGCTGTTGCCTTCAGGTGAGGCTTGACTTTCGGAAAACTTTAAAGCAAAGCATTTCAAAGAATCAACAGATTAACATAGACAAATAAAGAAGACATTTATTTTTCTCTAAACTACCTAAATTAGATGAATATATCAAGGATTTGAGAAATGACATTGGATGACAGTTTGTTTTAGACTTTAATTTGAACTCAACCTCGCTCAGAAAGCAATCTTCCATGTGAAGTATTTCATAGTGTGTCTGGTGTGTGGAGGATTCAGAAAGGTGGGGATCCAGCAGTCCTCGGCCACAGAGAGAGGAAGCTGAGCTGACCACGATGTTCAGTTACTGACATGAGACGTACTTTTAGCCATGCTAAATTTAACACGCAGGAGACGCGCGTGTGTGTCTGTGTGAGTGTGTGTGTGTGTGCACAGGAATTGAGATGATTTGCTGGTGGCGGTTAATTATACCTGTCAGCAGTGTTTTTCCTTGCAGTTGGAACAGGAAGTGAAGGTCACCCCACCTGGAAGACATGTGGCACCAACTGACACAGGGTTTGGTTTCACTGGAAACTTTTACTGTCACGTACAGTGTCACATCAGCACGGTTGGATATTGGCCTCTAGTGGTGCTCAGTTGACATGACATTAGCTCCTTTCAGGTCATCTTTCACAGGGCACAGAGGGGAAAATGTCACTCTCAATTCACTAGAAATGATTATTTTTACAGCATGTGATGACAGTATTCTCAAGAGAATAATAAAGAAGTCAAGCAAACCAGATTGGTTTGCTTAACTTAAAGTGGATATTAATTGTAAAGTCACTCCATGTGGTCCATACTTTTTTAGAAAAGTCATACGATTGGATGACAGGAAACTCTGAATTTGACTGCATGCTGAGAGGCAACTGTTTGAATGCTGGGTGACATTAATAACAAATGTTTTTCTTCCCTATAAGCTATACATTTCCTCTGCTGTTTACCTCTGACTTGCTGCACCACTGCTTTCTGAAAATCACATTTCCTGAAGTAATTTCTTCCTATGCACTGTACACTTTGGAGAAAACAGAAACAGCTGTTGGTCAGAAATTGCAGATGTGCAGTAGCTCTGGGACTGAAAATGTGAACTCAAACTGTCTCAGCTTTAGAAAACAAATGAGTATTTTTAAGACAATCTGTTTGTTAACTTATTAGATTTTACTCTGCAAAAATAGCCTGTAAAGCTACAGGCGAGAGAATAAGACAAATAGGGCTAAAGGTCCTCCTCCAGACCATCAACTACAGTGCACTGAACCGCCACGTCACCAGATGACCCTGGATAAACAAACTTCATTTTGCCAGGTGCAGACGGGTTTAATCGCTGACAGTGTTTCAGCTGTAAATTCTGGCAAAGCACACACAGCTAAATTCCTTATCGTCGACATCGTACACAGATTCAGCCTCAGTCCACTCCAATCCCTCTGTAACGTCATTCCTCCTGTGCTCCAGCAGGGTCACCCAGTCCAGGTGTTCTCGTTATCCAGATGTCATTCATAAAATAACTCCATTGTGCCAAGAGCTGTCTGTGTCTTGTCAGCTGCCCTCGATTTACAGAGACGGAAGTATTTCTTGGAGTAATTGATGGGAATTATGTGTGCTAGCCAAGTGCCTGCACTGCTTGCATGTTTTAGCTATCAAAAGATAAGAGGGGACATTCTGATTTACAGAGAGCCTGGGAGTGAGCCATCTTTCCGAAGAGACATGCTGAACTTTTCTGGCTTGGGTTAGGTAGACTTTTTGTGCAAACGATTTTAATTGACAATAGCTGATGAAGTGATACAATAAGACATAAAGCCTGTTGTCTGAAACAATAGCGAGACTTTAATTAACATAATCACTATAAGTTTGTTTGGAGGTTGTGTTTTTTTGTGGCTGTTTCACCAGGTAGGTAAGACACTACAGGCTGTTTTAAAACCTTTTCTGCAAACAATAAATGCTTGTGATACTTGGATGTTATTAATCAGTAATATAATTTACAACTGCTTTTTTTCTACTGTGACATATCAAAATTCCTACATGAAAAAGACTAATTTTAGATTTCTATAAAAAAGTTTTTTAGTGACACAGAAAGATAGATTTTGATCCAGGCTCAAATGAATACTTTGACATTTTGGGCAAAACACTTGCTTTCCTGTTGACAGTTAAATGAGAAGACGGATACAGCTCTCAAACACGAGAGTGGTATCGACCTCCTCATTTAACTTTCGGCAAGAGAGCGATAAGGATTGTGTTGCATGATCATCACTTTCTCTTTTTTTTTTATACCTCGCTCATCAACTTCCACTTTTGGGCTTGAGAGCAAGACACTTTGAATTTAAATTGCTCCACTAAAGTTGCTCAACAGCACAATAATGGCCATATTGAGCAGCTGCCAGGTGTGAAACTACTACTGCTGTATGAAGGTTAAAAAAAAAATCCCTCCCATACATGGGACACGTGGGATACATCAAATTAGAGACACCGATTTGCATAAGATAAGAACATTTCACATGATGTGACCCTGGATCAGATGTGTGTTCGCTTTGCCACACAGATCAGGTAGATTGCTCACTAAGGGAAACTGTTTCGCAGCGTGTGCACAAAAACAGAACATATAAAAACCAAATCATGGTCTTAGTCCATGTTAAAATAAGTGCATGAGGAACAATACAGCAATAATCAGTTTACAGCACCAGCATGTTGTGCTAATAAGAGTTCCAGAGGGCACTGTTCTGTTCAAATGGAGCTAAAGCTGTCTTAGTTTTCTCAGAAAGGCAGATGGTGGAACGAGCGAAAGGCCGGTGGAAAAATCACTTGTAACGTGTTTATCCTCCTCAGTAAGGCGTAGATAAAACGCTCGGCTTTAAAAAGATCCATTCTGTTAACACAAGGGGGGTTCTGGGAAATGTGGTCTGATATATACTAGTGATGATCATCTCCTCCACGCTCTCACTAGTACTGAAATTACACCACGATATCAAATTTCAACCAAAATGAATTGATATTAACAGATGAGCGCCTACATGATTAAAAGCCGCTGCAGGCATTCCACCGGCAACTTTTCACATTTTGAATTCATCGTTATTTATTTCTAAGTCAGAATATCCTGCCAGAAGTTCCCATCACTTTAGACAAACTGCAGTCGGTCAGAGCCTCCTGCTGTCAGTCTGAGTTTCAGATGGGAGGTTTCCCAGGATGTGGGGAGGATGTGGGCTGCATCCAAATGACATGGCCGTCTTTTTCTTCAGTGTGTGAGTGTGTGTGTGATTGGGGGCAGGGGGAGGGGTGTTATCATTGATGTGTGAGTCATCCTGACCCTCCCCTCCTCTATCTGGCGTATTCATGTGTGTGCTTATAATTGTGTGCGTATATGTGGATGTGCTTGCGTGAGCGTCCCAACGCGTAGGCAACGCGTGTTTATGTTGGAAGTCTGCGCGCTTCTAATGCCAAGAAACAGGCTATGATGTCATTTTTACCTGTATGTGTGTCATGGCGAATGGCGTGAGCATCCCTCTGTATTGTGTGTACGCACGTGTGCGTGTGTGTGTGTGTGTGTGTGTGTGTGTGTGTGTGTGAGGTTGGTAAAGCAGTGGTGACTCATCCACAGGCCAACATTGCCTGTTACCATGGGTCACACACAGCAGGTTCCCCACCTCCCCATGAGCTCCCCCCCCTTCTTTCTTTTTTTTAACCCACCTCTCTTCCTTATCCTCTTCCTCCTTCTCCTCCCCCTCCTTCTCCTCCTCTTCTTTTTCCTCTCTGACTCACAGATGACTCCCCCACCATCACCAATGACATCACCACCCCCTCCCTAACACTTTGTTGTGGTGAATCATACTGTACGTTGAGATTTTCTCGGCTCCTCTCCTCAGCCAACCACCTGAATATCACCCATTCATTCATAAAATCACAATCAAGTTGCGGAAGCGTTTGTCTCTGACCACTGTGACCATTAAGTGGTTTCATCCATTATAAGATATGTGCAGTGATGTAATCAAAGGGGATTAGACGAGCAGGGTTTCAGAGTCACAGAAAGCTCCTACTCTAAATGCAATTTGCATGTCTGTGTGTGTTTAAAGGCTACATGTAATGATAAGATTTGTCTCCTGGCTGAGTTACTGGAAGTCCACAGAATCAGGAGGTGGGAGCTGCTTAAAGGTTCAACGTTTCAAAAGATGGAGGGTCAGTTTAAGTACTCACTGGTGTGTTTGACCACTAGTAAAGGAATGCTTTCAAGCATGGCTATTTTCTTCGTAACGCACATAGGAGACTCAATATACGTACGTGCCACCGGTTTCATGCTGTTCAGCTCAGGCAGGTGGTGGTGCAAACATGCAAACAAGCAGCCAAAAAAAGGAAGTAAAGACCAAGCTAACAAAGTTACTGTGCATTTGAACACCCATACTACCATACTATTTAGTGTGCCAGAAACATTTATTTAAAAATACCAGGATGTCCTACTGCATCCGTTCGCATTTCGCAGTTTGCAAGCCAGCCTGTATTTCTGGCTATTCTGACCCACAATCCTCTGCACCAGATATATGAGCAAGAGGGTCAAAGTTTAAGGTGCCATGTTATGACGAAGTAGTTTGTCCCAATTGAATGCATAATCTCATGCAACAATATGTACTTTGTTAGAGCAGCTGCGGTATGTACTAAGAGTATAAAGAAAATGTCTGTGAAGGACACATTTCATGCATTTTGGTGAGAAACACTGAATGTTAACATTTAATCAGAGTTGCTTGGTGCCATAGACATCCAGATATTAAACTAAACTCACCTTTTAATACCTTCATATTGCACAAAGAGAGACGCTTGGTTAGTAGAACATTTCACTAGTAATCAAAATGTATTCTCTATCCTGGATAACCTACTTGGATATTGTTACGGTTAGTATTATTCCACATGCATGACATTTTAAGTGTACCATTTTTTATACTTTGTTCTAAATTAACGCTACTAAGACATTTTTCATGGCTGTTGTAGCTTGGGCTCTTGACAATCAGTCGGCACAAAGTAATGTAAGAATATTCTTCTGCTGCACTCAATACAAGGTAGTCTGCACATAAGAATAAAAAATAACACAATGTCAAAGGCCAGTACAATAGAATATGCTTTATGTGGCCTTTTCTGTCATCCTTTACAGGAAATGTATCAAATGTACCAGATTTTGCAGCGTACAAAAATGGTTTACTGTCCCTTCGATGTATTACTGGTAATCATCCATGGACAATAATGTAATGTCATTACATCTCTCCCTGTATGTTTCTTGCTGTGTGGCACTATTTAGTCTATAACGTGAAAAATGACCCCTGTTTCTCACTTTACTGCTCACCTCCACAGACTGCTGACGAGTTAGGTTTTGCAGACGTTTCTGAATGTCATAAAAACGCAGGTCCGTTGTGTTGCCTGTGTTAATAACTTTGCAGAACGTCTGTGAATGCCAGCAGTTGATAAGATGCCGCTGTATTAGACACAGAGAGGCGAGTTTGCCCATGACTTCATCCTGCAGTGACGTCAGAGACCTGGATTTCTTTTTGCCTTCACACTATTCAATTCTGCCTCAAAGATTGTAGATTATTGGTTTGAAGCTGTGACTATAATCTTCCCTCCGCTCCTACTGCATGCAATGTCTTGTATTCTATTGCACATTTATTGTGATAAATCACATAGCATGTTATGTTCTATATACTTCCCATTCTATTACGTTCTCTTCTTGGCTGCCACCTATTGCAATGTATCACGCAGAACGTGTATTGTATTGAATTGTGTTCCTGCATATTGTACTGCATTTGACTCTGAGTTGTCACATGCTCGGACACCTCAAACATACCTCCTGTCAACAGTTTAATTACTGTTACAAGTCTGTGCTCTTGGAAATCTTGCTCACATTTGACTTCACATGCACACTGTAACCATGGCAACAATAAACCGTGCACAACAGTGATGGTTAAACGCCGAAGTAAGGGTGAAACTAGCCAAAGATACTCATTACATTTGCCAAGAGTTCCAGTTTTTCTTATCATATTTATTCCGTGAGCTTTCACGGTAAGTGCTGATAATTTATTTACTACTGCAGAATTGTATCATAATTTTTGTTTTGTTCTCCATTATTGTAGTCTACTGAAATGTATAATATTCTCGAGTGAGACAGTTTGTGTTCGTTCGAGTTGTGTGAATCCACCTGCCCTTTCCCTCTGTCTCGGCTTACAGGGCTTTTTTTGTGAATGGAGAATTGCTGTGCTATGACGGGAGGATGGTTGAATGGGAGGGAGCGACGGGCGGATGAATGGGAGGGATGGAGGGACGCATGTGCCGAGGGAGGGAGAGATGTGGAGGCTACGTCACATTACGTTTCCGCAGTGCATCAAGGGAACTGGTCTGTCTGTGACTCATACTGTCAGGATGGGGCGGGGAGGGGGTGATGGAGAGGGGAGAGAGAGAGAGAGAGAGAGAGAGAGAGCGAGAGAAGGGCAGAGGGAGGAGGAGGAGGAGACAGAGAGGAAGAGGATGAGGATGAGGAAGAGAGTGAAGTAAAGGAGGGGTCCGGCCTTTTTTTTGTCCTACCTTTAGTTTTAGTTTTTTTTTCCTTTCCATTGTTCCATCCCCCATCAGTGATGTAATACAGGTGACCTATTCATCACAGAGAGGAAGCCTTCCTCCTCTTCCTCTTCCTCTCCTCTCCTCTCATTTTATCTCTGTCTCCCCTCCTTCCTCCCTCCCTCCCTCCCTCCTCTCTCCTCGCTCAGCTGACTGGCTGAATGCATGAATGAACAGGCCTCGCTCCTTTTATAGCGGTGGGGGAGGGGATGACACAGGAAGCCATGAGGCAGACGCAGAGCAGGAGTGGAGGAAAGAGTGAGTGATAAAGAAGAAAGAGAGGGAGGAGGAGAGAGAGTTCCCATGGCATCTCAGTGGATACACATTGACTGCTGATCTCATCCTTTACGTGTGAAGCTGTTGCTATTATCTGTCTGTCTGTGCGTGTGTGTGTGTGTGTGTGTGTGCAGCCAAACCGGTTTATGTGTGTAATATATGAAAAGATGCAACCTTGTTTCATGCATTGAGAAATCCATGTGCACAACCTCCTGCCTTATGCAGATACTTCCTCTTTGTGTCACTATCTCCTGCTTTTACAGAAACTATGAATGAATGAGACAGTGACAGTGAGCTGTCACATGGTTTAGAGTCTGCAAATATTTCTGGTGATAATTAGGTCATTCACGACATGTATCCACGTTATACAGGTGTTTCCTCTGCTGATTATTTTCTATATCATATCTATATATAACATCCCTGTGTGCAGTATCAAGCTGACTTATGGCCACTTTCAGAGACAAAGAGAGACATTGTGCTCAAATTATCAAAATAAAATAAATAAAATCATTTTAATAAACACTTTATTACAACTGTATCAGTATTTTTCTATTGACAATGTAAAGAATGTGTAATGGGAAATGTGCAGCTTGTTGCGATGAACCCACACAGAATTACCACATGACACCGCAGTTCCCCCTCAGCTATACGGAGCATTTTAGCATCTTTCAGCTCATTGTTTTGGTTTTACTGCCCACATCTTTAGAGTTAGGTTAAGTCTCTTTCAACCTCTTTTCGAGATGTAGCAGCTGCAATCATTCTGTTAATCCTCTGCACGTAACCTGCCCATCACCAAACAGTTAGTTAGTTAGTTAGTTAGTGACTAGCTGGTGAACATATTGTATATAGCAAATGAAGAGCCAGGTCCTGCCCTCATTACAGTACATTACATTACAATCATTTAGCAGACACTTTTATCCAAAGCAACTTACAATAAGTGTATTCAACATAGGTATTCAAAAGAACTACTAGTCACCAGAAGTCATAAGTGCATCTCCTTGTTTACGCAAGCATCTAAGAGCATGAAGCAGAGCATAAACCAGAGCAAAAGTACTGTGCAGCAACAAACAAATACAATAAGTGCAGCAAACCAATACGAATACAATAAGTGCAACAAACTAGTATGAATACAGTCAGGAACCAACCCTCAGGAGTTGGTTCCTGAAGTGACAATGGTAGTGATGCTTTATTTCCCAATTTCCCAAGTTTTTAGCTCGCGAGATGTATAATTGTGATGGACTTGAGGCTGAAACTGGTCTGTACCTTGCCGTATGGGAGTTCTCGCACGACAGAAATAGTTGAAGACAGTTTAACTCATAATTAGGTCTGTTTCACCAGTAAGAGTTGATGGTAATAGTAGCGAAACACAGCAGTGCAGTTCCTATGGTTACCTGCAATTAATATACCTTGTGCACTGACTTAGAACCGTGTTTAAACTGTTAACCGGAACTATGCTTCAGCTGGTATTATTTTAAACACCAGTCAGCCAATCAGGCACGAATATTTTCTGTGGCCATGGAATAAATCAATTTTAAGTTCATCCTATGACCTTTTGAAATGATCCTAAATAGCTATAAATAGATATATGTTGTAAGTGACTATATAATTTAGCCTTTGTTTATGTCTATCGAATGTATGCACAGTGCAATATGTGGTATGCATAAGTATATATATATATATATATATATATATATATATATATATATATATTACGTCCATACCTGTTTACTTTGCTATATAGACCATATAAGTGTGTGAGTGTGTATGTGTGCACACTCATCAGACCCTAGTTGTCTCTGCCTCCACCTTGTATGAGTCAGAGCTGCAGTACAGTGTGGGAGGGGCTGGGATTGGATATCCTGCTAGTGGCTCGTCCACACACATGCTCGCACACATACACACTTTCGTATTGTTATATTTGTGAGGACCCTCAGTGACGAAATCCATTCTTAAATGTTTAGATGTAAGGACCAGCAAGATTTTAACTGTCAGGGGCTAAAACTCTAACACGTGAACAGATGCACACAACTATACACACTCCTCATATGCAGGAAGACATGTGAGGAGACAAACAGCAACGTATATGTCTGAACTTAACACACATAAGCACACATGCACACGCACAAACACAGCATGCTGTCACATCCGGCCCTGCGCTCCACAGCGTGGCCTATAATTAGCTGCCTGCAAAGCTGACTGCCTAGAGATGAGAAGCGCTAACCAGAGTGAGAAGGAGAGGAAGAGAAGGAGATGAGCTAACCACATGGAGGTAGATGCTGCTCCATCGAGAGGGGATGAAGAGGAGGAACAATGTTGAGAAAGAGGGAATGTGAGGAGGGAGAAATAGCCAAATAGAGGTGAATCTTCACAAAGGGGAAGCCACATTTGATAGAGGAGAAATGGAGCACATTCACAGGAATTCATCCAAAGTGTTACAGTACGACGGGTTCACAGACTCGGTGTGGGTTGCCGCTGCAGGGATTAAACACCAAACCCTTGCAGTGACACACACCGGTCCACAGCCCATTCAGCTATACAAGACGACCAAATAAGGGATTGGAGATGTGTGTGTGTGTGTGTGTGTGTGTGTGTATGTGTGAGTCCTCCATCCTCTTCACATACTCAGACACTGGAGCATTTTTATGAATGGGGATCCGGCAGCCAGAGCGGTAAAGTATGTCAGAGCACTATAATGAGAGCTGCGACGGTCTCTTAAGTATAGCACGATTTCATCTGTTTAACAAAAGTAGGCTTGAGATTCTGCTTTGAATGAATGAGTCAGGATCGACGTAACCGGGCTACATCGGCACTGTAGGCAGGAGGGGAGGGGGGTGGGAGTATGGGGGGGGTATGGGCTGGTGTTGGTAGGGGGCGAGGGAGTCAGGGAGAGAGACAGAGAGGGAAAGAGGGAGGGGTTTGTGTATGACTCATACTCTCTCCTCTCTCATTGTCACTCCACTGCATTGGAGGACTTCTGGCCTGCTGTGGGCTCTCCCTCCTTTATCTCCATCTCCCCGTCTGCCTCTCCGTTTGCTCCACAGCTTCTCTGCTGCTGCATTGTTGCTTTGTCTCATCCATGTCTGGTCTCT
This sequence comes from Cebidichthys violaceus, assembly GCF_023349555.1. Lineage (NCBI taxonomy): Eukaryota > Metazoa > Chordata > Actinopteri > Perciformes > Stichaeidae > Cebidichthys > Cebidichthys violaceus. Next base: position 3,735,483 of record NW_027176373.1, read on the forward strand.
CCTTTTAAGATCTTCTTTCTGTAACGATGCAGGTGATGAGGAAGACTTTTAACCACTTAAACCCACTAACCCTGATGGTGGGTCAGTCAGTAAAAACTCATTGTCTAAACCAACAGAAATGTATTTTGAATTGAAAAAGACACCAAATACGAAATTAGTATAACATTTTGTACAGGAACCACAAAAAACATCTTGCGTCTTGGGTTTCAATATTTCAGATGGTGTTAATATCAGACATCTCTGATGATGAAGTGAAACCATTAAAGAAAATTATCTCAGGGGAATCCTCAAAGGCCAACTGCTGTCTTAAACCTTTACTGGAAGTGTGTTTAACTCGCCGCATAGCAATGCAGCTACAATGCACAGCCACATGTGGGGTGTTAAAGCTTCTGTCTTTCACAGACTGGCCAACCTATACTATACTTCATTCAGTTCCCTGACGTCACATGAAATAAATACAAACTTGCTGCTTTGCGGAGCTGCCGAGTGTAGCTGTGAGGAAATAATTTCCCTTCCCTTTAAATGTGCTCAATCCAGCATCGGCCTTGGAAAATACATTATTTTATCTTTAAATAATCAATATTGGTCTGTTTAGTTTGTTTGCACAGTAAAGTATATAGTTACACAATCACACCATAATTAAAAAAGTGAGAAGATCTTATTAAAGACGCCAAAATCAGCAGAACATTGGAAGATAAGCAAACCAAATGCTGGACAACATTTAGACACAGTGACGTGAAGTAAAACATAAATAAGTGATAAGTGATTTTTGTCAACCCATTTCAGTTGGTCCACTATAGAGCTGAAAACAGAAAAAACTCCCATCTTGATAGAGGATGGAGAGATCTGTTGAAGTGAGAGGGACATACATTTTACATGATGGAAATACCTCCTGGAAACTCACCGGCGGGGGTGGTGGGGGCTTTTACTTGCTCATGCGTGTGCGGTGCATTCATTTTCATTCCATGCCTTCCTCGGCTTGACTAATGGGTGCACTGGGCCCTGTGCTTTTACGCTGGGCTGGAAATACGATACAGGGTGTGTGAGTCAGTCAGTGGTCATTACAAATTAACAAACAGCTGGTAATCTAAGACTTTAAGCAACCAAAACCGCTGATCTTTAATTAGGAGAACTTAGAAAGGTGAATAAGTTAAGTTCTGTGTCCCCATGTTCTGTCTGATGATTAATTATCATTGCTTACTGTGTTCTCAATTGGAAAAAAAATAAATGTGCAGGGCTGCTTATTATTAGCTATGAGGGAATTATACTTTAATATACGATACAGTGCCAGTATACAGTACTACATGGAGAGCACCTTTTTTTAAGTATCCCCATAATGAGTTTCACTGCATATGGTTGATATTTTGGTGTCCTCTTTTGTAAGGGCACTGGAAGTATAATTAAAAAAACTGTATACATACATATGTAAAATAAGCACCTTAAAAAGGTTCAAACGTCCCTGAACAGTGATATATGGTCTGTTATGCAAAATACTCCTACCATGGCTGACATGTAATGAAAGTGTGGAATCTCCCCATACTGATGTGCAAATGTGGTTTGACAATGCTTTATGCAGATTTTTTAGCAGGTCCAGAATAATGTTTAACAATGGTCCTCACCATCTTTGTTTAGCATGTTAGCATCCTAACATTTGCCACACTCAATGAAGAAGCTTCTCACAAACAGTGGATTTAAAAAGCCATAAAAATGCTGATCTGCAAGGCATATTGAGTATTGAACACAAATATATATATTTATATGATAATAATGCTATTTTGTACCCATATATTGATATTTCAAAATAGTCATGAACCAAGTAATTGTAGTTGAGTTCCCTTTATAATCACTGTTCTGTGGTCGTTATTATAAACGGGTCGGTCAATGATTAACTTTCTCCTCTGTGTTTGAGGTACACGGCTCCCACACAGCCTCGCACAGGATTACGTTACACTGGGTTCGTCTGGAAAGTCTTAAAAAATCATACAGAGTTTTGGAACTTTAATTTGAGACACTGATGTTGAACTGATGTTGTGTCATATATCAGACCCCAATGAATCACGATTAGAGCTCGATTTTACGGTTCCCATGAGCATCTTTCTCTCAAACTGTTTTATAATTTCACCTCTCTCTTTTTGACACATTCACTTTCCAGTCCAATAGAGACGACGTGCAAAGATCTCTCCAGAAGTGGAGCCATCAGAGTGAGCCAAGAGAAAGCTCAAAGCTGACCATTGTTCTCGTAAATCATCTATTTGAAAGGTGATATTGTTTAAATTATTACCTAATATGACTTATTAATGACTGTGATTTAGTAACGAAGTATTCTGGTGTTGCCTTTCATGAAAGTACTCCTAACAAAATATGATTTCTGTTTCCACTGTTCCCCGGCAAACCATAACACAAGTTCAACATATCCCTGTGGTAACTGCTGTGCAGGGCAAAAATCTAGACATGGAACTTATCTCAGGATATCTTAAAGTTTAATCACTTGTGTCAGATTGATTTTTCTGGTTTCAATAAAATCAATTTATTCAGGGACATTTAACATTTTTCAGGGACATTACATCAAACACAAAAAAATTGTCTTGAGGCAATTTAGAAAAATTCAACTACAGGTTTTTGATATGGTTTTAAACGCAAATTACCGTCGAGAAAGTTCAATTGACTGGAATTAGCAAAACGATGTCCCTGCGCAGTAACATAATACAATGAAGAAGAAACAGAAAACTGCTGGCAAGATTGGATGATAAAATTACATGTCAGGCGTGTCATTTTTTGCAGCGTATAAACAAGCCCTTTTAATGATTAACTGCAAACTGCACCTTACATAATGCCTCCTGGGCCTTATGTGGTCATGTCTTTGTACCTGTTATATGCCCCTTGTACAACAATTTAGTGAGTAATTGACATAAAGCAAGTTGTCCTTCGAGGTTAACAAAGACATGCTTTACAACATTACTATGATTATACTGCTGTACATTAACTATTTTTTTTTGCAAATATAAGTAAATAAAGCCATGTTGAGGTTTCATTATCCAAAACGACCTAAATATGTGCTACTTTTATGAGCAGACTGGTCAGCCGCTAACAGATGTGAGGAGTCACGGGAACAGCGAGTCATTGTGAAGCAGTGGCCAGAGGAAGAGAGGAAGAGGAGAGGTAATGAAGGTGTAATTTGCTAACCATCTGTGAGGTGCCTGGCTGCCCCGGGGGTTTCCTCTTCCCCGGAACTCCCCCACCGCAGGGGCACAGGTGCTGGAGAGAGGAGGAGGAGGAGGAGGAGGAGGAGGAGGCGGTGAGGGCGACTGGTAAAGAGGGAAGGGAGGGGTAAGGTAGGAAATATTAACGGGGGAAAAAACAGACAGAGAGGGGAGACGGATGAGGGGAGCAAGAAAGAGAGATGGAACATGGATCAAGAGGATAAAATGACAGAAGTGTGAAGAGCAAGTAAGGAAAATTTGGGAGGCAAAAATGATCAAGTGTTTATGTCGTCTTTATTTGCATAATCCCAACTTCCCCAAAGGCATTTTTAAAGTTTCATGTATCTCTTATAAAGCTGAAGTATTTAAAAAACAATTTGAAAGAGGTATCCAAGAGGTACGTTGGTGAAGGCATGGAAAAATTAAATAGAACAAATTTCTGATACAGTCTAAATATTTATAACACCAGTCCAGTATTTTATTTTGAAAATGGGGCAGGAAGTGGTCTGTTTTTGCGCCACTTTGTACCAGCTGCCTTCAACAGTTGAACTCTCTGTCTCTTGTTTATGCATTCCCACCTACACCTACATACTTCTCATCTGCTGTAATGCTACACTTTGCAAACATGTGTCAGGAACAGGTCACTCTGGGGCAACCACAGCATAGCATAGAAAGATCATTCACCACCCGAAAACTCAATTATTACAACTTAATATAAACAGAGGAAATAAAAGAAATCAACAGTATCCCCTCACTCTATTTGAATTTGACTGCTGGATTGTTTTTGCATTCATGTTTCTTCGCAGCAAAGATGTTTCAACTGTACACTACTGTCGCTACTTAGGAACATGTATCACAGGAGATTTAAAAACGTACCACAAAATCCAGTAGCATCTTCTACTTTTACTTCAGAGGCCTTTCTCTTTTCAGTTCATATGTTTCTTAAAATCAACACATTTTTTTGACCACTTGGAGGCAGCGGAACTTGTAAACACACAATGTACATACTACCACCTCATACAGTGTAAATAGTGAAAGTGTTAGTATCACAATACATTAACGTTGCATGTCATGAAACCAAAGCAATAACATGACAGGTGCTGAAACGGTCTGTAGAGCTGAGGATGTGTTAATTAAATTATAAATCTGTGGATTCATCCCTCTTTCACATTACATGTAGTCATTTGACCCATTGTTAATATAAAACCATTGATGCAGTTTTTATTCCTTCTGGAGAAACCTATAACCACATTTATGGTAAAAACAATCCCTACAAAATCATCTCCTACCTTCCTGTGAAGGATTGAGCTGGCAAGCACAGTTAGTTATAGGTGGATTTTCAAAAGTAGGGTTTTATTTACCCAAAAAGGAAGCAAACAATTTACAAAATAAGTATTGAAGTTCTGGGCCCATAAAGGAGGTCAGCTGAACAAAACATAACTCAGGTTATGTTAACTTAAAAAACTGAATAGAATTGAACAGACTAATTAAACCTCACAACTTGAACACAGAAGGAAATATAATGTGTATATAATGGCCGATCAGACCATCTATAATACAAAGGGGTAACAGGAAGGTAAACACTATCAAATAAACTAGAAATAAAACAAAACACAAGTCTATCAGTATAAATATTTAGGAAATCACCAAAACAAAAGCACCAACAAACTGATATACTCTAAAGAAATAAAAAATAATCTCTTAGAAACAGACAAATCTAGAAACCCATTCCCCCCATGATGTGCGGGCACTTGGTACAGTCTGATTGACCACTTCCTGTATGAGCCATGCTTTTTGGGGTGTATCTTCTGGTCCAACCTGACAAGATGTTCCTCCAATCAGCAGCCCCCTCAGCACTGGTAACTCAAACAAATGCGTTGACTTTGAGTGAGGTGAACTTATCTAAAGACAAACTAAAGTGTGACTACAGACGTGAGCTAAATGTGTGCGCTACATATGGAAAACAATATACTGCCAACATGTATCTGTTTGCTGATGCATGTGCAATGTGCATACGGCCAAAAGGTCAACAAACTCAATGAGGATAAAATGTACTAAGGAGTGTGCAGGCGGTGTAGATACATTTAAATCTGCTGTGTGGCAGCAGGTGCAGCCGTCGCACATCCAAATCCTCGTGTCTCTTTTCATCCACTCTGCTCACCCTGCCCCCATCTCACCCTGTAAACTCCTCGCTTCCCCTTGAACATGCAGGCTGGTGGAGGTGGAGGTGGTGGCTGGGCTCCTTCCTGCTTTGAAGCGCTCCAGTCAGCTGTGTTGCCTCTGACTGCCTCTCTCTGAGGGGCATATAATGGCTTTAAGACGTCCTGGCTTCCTCCATAATAACTGCTGCTTCCTCTGCTCTTGTCTTGCCCTGGCTGTCTGGCTGGCTGGCTGACCACCTGACAGGCTGACCACCTCTTAGTTCACATCTGTACTAAAAATCCTTTGTTACTGTCTCCAAGAATCTGTCCCTTGTACATAAAGGTCTGCCTAGTTTGCATTTTGTTTCTGATGTCACTGTCTAATTAGGTAATTTCTGACATGTTTTAGAAATAATCGTTCCATGTGTCAGTAACTTCCAAACTTTTTTGTTTTTTTGCTGTCGCTGTGCTTGGTGTTGCTCCGTGCTGATGTCTTTTGTGTCATAATCAGATTTTGCAAATGGCTGCTTGCTTGCAAATTATTTAAGTAGTAAATCCCTCTAACTGACGGACTGGTTTACAGATTGGCTGGTTAGTTGTCTTGCTGATTAACTGACGGGATGGATGGCTGCTTTGGTGCCTGGCTGACTTGGCTGATTAAAAGCTGGCTCCTTAAGAAGCTGACTTATTGGCTGTGGAATGCAGCAGGTGGCCCAAAATCTGAATGGGTTTAGCGGTTGTGTGTGCATACATGCACGTTTACGTTTGTGCGTATGTGTGCGTGTCTGGGTGCGTGTTTTTTCCCATGGTTGAAGCCGTTGAGTTTGTCTGCAGGCCCTCCGATTGCTTCTCTAATCTGGCATGTTTCACATTCCCAATTTCCTCCGCTGATGCATGACTCCTCCGCTCTGTGTTGGGTTGGAGACTGCAGAGAAGAAAAGTACGACAACTGCCTGTCTGTCCCACTTTCTGTCTGTCTCTCTCTACTCCAGCTCTGGCTCTTCCTCCTAGCTGATGAATCTCACCTCCTGTATTTGTCTGTCTGTGTTTTGTTATCCTATTTTCTCTACTCTCCTTTTTGTCTGACTGCACTATAGTCTAATTTCCCCTCACAGATAAATCAGAAGAGATATGTACTTTACTAGCTGAGAGGAAGTTGCACTTAATGGCCTTTACAAAAGCCAATAAAAGGCAGTGTTTACAAACACTTAAAAAACGCCGATGGAGCTTTATGGTTTTGCTTGACAAAGAAACGTTAGTTACTTAATGTCAATTAAATCTGTTTGTCTCTGGGCATGTGACGCACTATTGAGTAGAGTTTTTAACCGAGTGGGCGTAGCCAACTCTCCAGGTGTTATAATTGTAATTCAGAGTGACTTGAACCTGGGCATTAAACCTTTTGACCTTTTTTTAAAGTTATGAAATGGCCTCTCTTACCCCGGGGCTTTTTGTAATGAATGTTTGAAGCTTAAACATTTAATTCCGGAAGTGGTTGCAGGTAATACTTTAACTCTGAGAGTGTCAATGTGCAAATATGCTTTTCGCTTTGCTGACTTTTAGTTCAAACTGGTTTGAACACAGCTGGCGGCTCTGTGAGGCTAGGGACATGCTAATGTCAACGATGCTTAACCCTTTTCACCATCTTAGTTTATTGATTTAGCATGCAAACATTTTGATCGCCAAAGTCATTAGGATTCATCTTCTAGGTAGAATGAATATGTATACAAAATGAAATGACAATCCATCTTATAGTTCAACATTTTAGTCAGATTTGCCACTGAAATAAAAAAAAGAAACCTTTGCAGGAGCTGATCCATCCGTCTCCTTGAGATCCTGATGTGATATAGACTCGAGTTTCTGGTATCAAAGTCCTGTGATTTGTACACGTGCCTCTCCACCCCGACCACCTCTCTACTACTCGTAGGGTCCAAAAACTGTTGCACTTGAAAAAATGTTGAGACAGAACGTAATCCAGGCAAATATATTTCTCTCAAACCGTATTTGTTGAAACAAATTAGCTGTATATAAACAAAATCTGAGACAGTGTTGTTCCAATCATACATTAATGTACACCCATAAGGATATAATATGTGACCTGGTTGTGGCGCAATGGGAGATGGAAAACACCCACTTAATCACAAGTGTTCATGCGCGAGCGCGCACACACACACACACACACACACACACACACATGCATACAGATCCACTTTATCATTAGGTAAACAAAGGGCAGCGGAAGCTCCGGAACACTCTATCAGCAGGCTATCTACAGTGCTGTTGACTCTACTGTCCCTTATCTGTTACATGAACTCTACTCTGTCACATAAACATGCTCTCTCTCTTTCTCTCTCTGTTGCATATTTGGCAACACACTTGTATACATTTACTGCATTAGTACGTATGTTTCTGTGTGTGTGTGTGTGTGTGTGACAGGCTATATTTGTGCATGTGTGTGTGTGTGTCTGTGTTCTGCTGAGTAGAATTACAGCTGCAGGGCATGTGAATCTGATACCAGCGTTTTCTGATGCAATAACGCTGCTGGATTCAGTTTGTTTGTCATCACGCCCATTACATCCTATGAAGCGGGGATGCACATGCACACGGTCATGTTCTGGGTGCACGTAGCGAGCTGATGTAAAAATTAATTGACAATAATCCTGATAATTGATTCATTGTTAAAAGTTATTTATCAAGCAAAATAAACGAATTATCTGGTTCAGTCTTCTTCAATGTTACTGTGCAGATTTCTCTCTTTTGTATCCTTGTAAATGGAATATCTTTTGGATTTTGGTCGAACAAAACAAGCTGACGTCATCATGGATTCTAGCTGCTTCCCCTTGTTTCATGTACAAACTTAACATGTCAGCAGAATCAAAACAGTTTCACAAGCAAGATACACCTGACATATATACTAGCTGGATAAAAGAGGTTGACTGAGATTTCTAAGAAACGTTTCACTAGTTGCTCATGTTCTTGTTTGCAGAGGGAGACATGCAGTTCTTTCAAGTCAACTTCTCCCAGGGTCAGCATGAGTGTGCCACATTATAGCAGAGGGTAACTGAGGTAGACTATTCTGCCATGTAAATACGAAAAATCAGCATAAATCCATTTATACATTAATGTCCTGCCCCAAATCACTTCTGTTGGTCAGACGAGAAAATGGGAACATTGTGAATTTCTATGTATAAATGTAAACGTCAACTTTATCATAATTCCAAAGTCTCACTATAAGACATTATTACCTAGTTTTTTCTTTATCGTTTTCTGTTTCCTAGGCAGTCACATCCTTCTTTTTTTTGCACTCACCTCTCTTGTTCTATCCTCTTCTCCCTTTCTAACCCCCTTCCTTCCTTCCTTCCTTCCTTTCTCTGTTTCCCCATCCTCCATGCTAAATGAGAACCAGACGTTCAGCAGACCTAATCAAGATGTCCTCAGCTGAATGAGCCTTATTATGGGATGGGTAAACATTGAGTTCCGATGTTGCCGGGGGATAAAGTCCCGGGACAAACCATGGTTGATGGGAAGAATGATACTATCATCACAGAGTGAACACTTGTCAGTTACAACTACCATTTGTTGATGTCGGAGGGGAAACAAATCTTTTCAGGAATAAAACAAAAAATTGTAAAAGGTTGAGGAATAGTAACACTGGTTATCACAACTGTTGGCATAGCAACTAACAGTGCACAGCTATGTTTTATAGAAATTCTCAGCATAAAAGGGTTAAGGTTAAGCTTACTATCGTACACAATGAAATTGTTTGTTGTTAGTCTCTTGAACTCCCAGTCCACGAGGGGTTTTGTGCAGTTTCCTGTGGATTGGTGACTTGAGTGGTCCCGCCATAAACTCTGAGCTGTGCTTGTTTTGTCCTTAATGACGAGAGGCCATTCAGAATAACAACCTGTACATAAAGTATGGCTGTAAAAAAAGCTGTGCTGTGAGGCTGCTTTTGAGCGTTAACTATGAATCGGATTCCTCGTGGCAGATGTCTAACCCCAAACATTCAATGGGGAGTTCATTCCCAAAATGTCTTTGCCTAAGGACACATCAGTAAAACATTGGAGGTTAACTGTAGAGTCAGCGAGCAGATAAGCTCCCAACTTTCCTTTTTTTAAGTAAACAACATGACATATCTCATATAGAGTGAATGTCTGCCTTGCTGCAATCACTGTTTCCTATATGCATTAGGCTAAATTTTACATTTCCTGCTCAAAACACTCAGATGTCTAGTTGGTCTTTGTCAACAGTGCAATGCAGTGCAGGAAGTTGTGTGCTTTACATTTGTGGCAACGGCAACATGCGAACATTTTAGACATGACAAACTGTCAACATTTAAACATTAATAGATGCTAACCTGTATGTAACTGTAGGCATTAGCGTTTAGCTAATAGCTATTCTCGTGCATGACGTGCACAACAACACAAAAGGACACACTTCTGCCATTCATGGTCTTAGTATGCATTTACCCTTTGTTTTGAATTGTTGTTGTTGAACTCAATGAAAGGAGCTGTATTCAACATTTTGAATATTAATATAGCAGCGAACTACGTAAAGATATAAGGAGTAATGTTATCCTGCAGGTAATGAAGTTGCTCGCCTTTTGTGTGTGTCGTTATCTGAGCTTCCTCTTGCTTCAGTGACATAGCCGGGCCGGCTGCGTGTGCCTATTAGTGCATGTGAGCGTGCCCCACTGGCTAGCTCATGGCCGCTGCTCTTTACTGCTCCCAAACGGCCATTACAGCTGATAACGACCGACAGCGTCGATCGTGGAAGTGTAGCACTCACCCTCAAGTTCCCCCTCAGGTAAACACTGTTGGCTCTGTCAGCCCTTTTGCCGTAATTTGGGCTGTTACAGGCGGCAACCTCTAGTTCTGATAAGTGAAATGCGGACGTGCCACTTGCATTCTCTCAACTGGCCATCAGGGGATGACTCGCCTGGTTGCAAAAAGAAGTCCGATTATACAGAAGTCCTTGACAACATTTCCCTACGTCTCAATTGATTTATTACCTCAGTAAACATGAGTTTATGGTCTCAATTGCTAGTTTAAATGGTGATGGACAAAATGCGGAACTCAAGGTTTCAAAAGCACAGTTCACAAACCAATGGGTGCCATCATGATGACTATACCATATATAAGAAGTGGAGGTATAGTATACCGCCACTTCTTATATACGGTCTACGCGCCGTTAGCACCATTAAATATGAGCTGCCAGGTCGCTGTCGACATGTAGAGAGCCACTGAGAGGGAATCAAAATCCTCTCAAATGATCCTAAGTTAAAGGTTCATGTGAAAGTTTCCAGGTCTAACCTTTGTATAATTTGTTGTGCAATCCTGCGCAGGAAATTCCACACCGATCTTGCACCAAAAGGTTGATAAGATAACAGATATTGTTTTATTTGGCCCACGTTTGGAGTGTACGGTACCAGCACGACACAAATCACCAAGAGAAACAGTTTTTTTAAAAACTACGTTTCCCACTGTGGCCTCTCTGTTGACTAGAGCTTAACTGGTAGTCAAACAGAAAGCCCTTATCATAGGTAAACACTAAGTGGCCACTCAGCCATCCGGCTACAGAGATAGGCAGGGAGGGATAAACATCTATCGCCACGCAGAGCTGCGTTCAAATTGAATTTCCGTTCTCCAATTTGGAGTCTTGTTTATATCCAAAAGCATCTGGAATATTAACATGCCCTTGAAAGAATTTCCTGGCATGCCTCATGCAGTGACCACATGCGTCTTTGAGTCCATATTAATGCGAGTGCGCACATGTATAGCAGGCCGTGTCCCAGTGTGTGCATGTATGTGTTTCTCTTTGTTAGAGGGTACATATTGGTGAACGCGTTCCTGCGTCTGTACCTGTATGTGTTCCGCTATTTAACTACTTCTAAAAGTCTAAAGTCCTCATTACTGTAAAACCTTCAAATATGAGGGAATTTGAAAACCGCGTAGTACTTCTTTAAGGTTTGTCATTTGACTCCTAAATGGTTTGAATGCTTTTTCTTCCCAATTGTTTTCAGTTGTTTTCCCTCAAGGATAGCAATGGTGTGTTCTACTTTTGTATTTTTCTTACTCTCAACAAATATCGTTGCTTTTAGACTTCTCTGCCATGTCTGTGACCTCAAGACCATTTATTCCTACTAAAGACCAAAATCTTAAAAAAAGCTGTGCATTATTTTTAATGATTCTCAAACGGGAGTAAATAGTCCTCTTGTAAGGGATTATTTTCCGCTGCAAACATTTGGTGCACTAGTGCGTATTTACAGCACCAGAATGATGCATGTGGGATTGGCTCAACATAAACTACACTACCCATGTTCATTATAATGACGGAAGGTGAGACATGCAATGTGTTTTTAATAGTTTTTGGACAACAATGTAGGTCTATTGGTCAAGGAGTACATTTGATCAGGTTTTGATAATACTTGTAGGATTAAATTAATTACTAGTATTAATGTTCTCATAGGATTTGTTAATGATAAGATAAATATATTATATTGCCAGCCTGCTTTCTTTGTCCTAACACCTGTTATGTGGAACAGGCACACAGGATGAACAACATGTGCTATTATTCCCTCAAACTCACCACAGTGTAAACTTTGAGCATAGCTGAAATGAACTTAATTCATAAAAAGCTATATATACATGTCGTCTATGCATGTGTTCATCTTTTTTTGGAACATGTTTGTTGACACACAATGCCTGTTCCTTACCATGAACCTGACAGCAGGGAAAAATGTGGTGTGAGGGATGTTGTAAAAAATCTAAAAACAACTCCCTGCACACTTATTTTGCTCTTGTTTTCCTGCAGCACACCAGTTTTTCATTTTGGGGAGTGATGGAGGGATGGAGCGAGGAGAGGAAGGCGGGATAGAGTGCGTAGCGCTGACAGTATTTATAGCCCGCTGTTCTGACCAAAATTATCAGTGTACCACAAAATAACTTCCTCTTGCCTCACCACTAAATAACAGGAAGCCTTCAATTGTGCGTATTTATTAATTCTAACGCACACACATGCACACATGCAGACACACAGTTGTGCACACGCTGAAATGTATGCACACAAACGGCTTACACATCCAGCACATTAAAAAACATGCTCTTGTGTACACACATACACACACACACATACATGTGTACACACACACACACACACACACACACACACACACACACACACACACACACACACACACACACACACACACACACACGTATTGAGGGTTTGCTGTCTTTATAAATAGAGCAGCTCCTGGAGCTCTGCAAAGTTGGCTGTGTAAACTTCCTCCACTTTTCTGGAGTTGTTTTTTCTTTGTACTCACAAACTCTCTCGCTCTTTCCTCTATCTGTTGCTCTCATGCACATCCAGATGGACACACGCACGTGGAGACATGCTCACACAAACATGCACACACTCTCAAAGTCTGGCCTCCATTAGAGAGCCATTCAGGGGAGTTTGGGCGAGGGGTTCAAAGGTGAGAGTGTGTTAATTGGTGACGTGGGGGGTCTTTCCTGCTTGACTGACCATCACTGTGCACACGCAAATGCACGCACACACAAAAATACACACACATATATATTTATAAATTATACTTAAGTTCTACTTTCTTTTCCACTACTTCTGTCTGTCTCTTTCTGTCTTCTCAGTGTTTTGCCTTTGGGTCTGTAAATCACAGGTTGGATGTTTCAACACAGCACAAAATACAATCACAGATGCTGCACCTGGTAGACATGTTAGTGAGCATGTGCACATGTGCAGCTCTGTGTGTGCACATGTGAGAATGTATGTGCACGCCTGCCAGCCGGTGACTGTGGCAACAATGCTTACATTTAGCTTTAAAAAAAACAACCGCATGAATGTGACTGAAATGATGTCATCTCTGCCAATAAAGTAGGTTTTTTATGAATACACCTAGTTAGGCTTGTTGACACTAATACTTGCAAACATATATTTCCGTTAAATTAATTATAATGATGGATGTCAAAGTCAAGATGCTCAAAGACGTCCACACCCTAGTTTAACGAAGAAACACATGGCTTGCAGGACATTGGAACGCAAAAGCCCTGAATCAAAACCCTCTTGTGTGTATTGAATTACAGGCGTGTGCTGTCCACTGGTAAAGCAACATATTTCTCTTCCGTTAACAATAAACACAATCCCTGAGTTCTTTTTGAAACTGTAGCCAAACTTGCTCAAAAGCAGCCATCCGTGAGCTGCTTTTTTTGTGCAAAAGAAAGATTGGATAATTTACAATTAGTTTCTCATCTTCAGCTGCTTCTGCAGAATTGGTAATATAATATACATAGGTCGAATCTTCGTCTACAAATTTTGAGACTACCTCTTGGGAAAAGTTGTCTAAGCTGGTTTAACTTCTAAACTGAACACCTGCCTCCTTGACCCCCAACCAGCTCAACGTTTTAAAGATTTCTGACCTACAATGCTGAATATTGTTAAATTATCACTTACGAATGGAATGGTCCCCACGACTTTTAAGATTTCAGTGGTTAAACCTCTCCTTAAGAAACCACACCTTGACCCAGGGTCTCTGACTATTTATAGTTGTAGTTATTAGTGTATCAGCAACATTCGACCGGTAGTTTTTTTCACTCTACTTTCAGGGCCTGCCACTCCACTGAAAATGTGCTTAGTAAAGTGGTGAGTAATCTTTGGCTTATATCGATACAGATTCCACCTCTGTGCTTCTACTACTAGATCTCATAGATCATTGTATACTCCTAGATCTACTGAACTTGCCGTCTCTGGCCTGGGTCTTGTTAAATTCTTGCTTCTCTGAAAGAACACAGTGTGTTTTCTAGCATAATACTCCATCTACATTTTCCGAGGTGAAATATGGAGTACCCCAGGGCTCTGTTCTTGTCCCTCTGCTCTTCTTTTTGGCCTCTTGGCCAAATCAAACGCAGTCATGGAATCAATTTATTCTGCTATGCTGATGATGCTCACCTGTATGTGCCTGTAAATAGTATTATTTATGCATTGAATGCACAACCTGGATTGATTGACTGCCAGCTAGTGTTGCGATGGTTGACTCCTGAGGGCTAAAAATCAACATAACACAAATCCAGCTTTAGCAACGCTGTTTTCTTCTTTTTGTGTTTTGTGACAGAAGTAAACGATTAGTTTTGTTTTGTAATGCAAGAATCTTGCACAGTCAAAAATCCCATTCAGCTGGTATAAGAGCCCTCGAATGTGCCTGCATACTTGTGAGTGCGTCTGTTGTCTCACCCAGGTGAGTGCACTATCTGTGTTTGAGAGTGAGAGAAAGAGGAGTTGGCTGGGGTTGCGTAACCACCATGTGCCTGAAACCGGCAGCTCGTTAACCTGCCTTCCTTCCTGCTGTCACCTCAAACTAAATAAACACAGAGGCTATCTGCTGTGCATGCACATGTGCACTAACACACACACACACACACACACACACAAACACACACACACACACACACACACACACACACACACACACACACACACACACTCTTACACTTGCATTCATGAAAATGGACATTTCTGTCTTTCTCTCTCTGAACACATGAGCTGTGCATGTATGTCACCGAAGGCTCTTACCGTTGAGGGGGGAAGATCATATATCTTTTTATGATCACAAACACACACACACACACACACACACACACACAGACACACACACTAACTTTGAGCTTTTATTTACCCTGTGGGGAGGATGTTACTGTTAGGATGGGATACAACATGTCATTAAGGAATCCTGCCTCTGACAGTTGAAAACAAGCTGCCGGGTCTTTGCGGACTATAACGTCTCTTTGGTGTTTTTTAGCGGGTGGCTTATTGGTACCCAACCGAGGTTTGCAGATGTTGTGACAAGGCAACCAAGAACCAAGACATATAGCTTCAGACAAAGTCAAAATGTGGACGGTGGTCCAAAACCTTTGCCTCGTTACTTGGTATGAACTTATTAAAGTAATGGTGAAAGGTTTTAATCACGCTTCAAAAGTACACAGCAGGTTTACGTTGTTGTTTTCTCCAGCCACACTTAACTGTGGGGCTGGCTTTTTCATATTCATCTTACATATGCATCTGTTTTTGGGTGTGACATTGATGAGAAAAGGATGCGAAAAGGAATTTATCCAGCTTAGTTTGGATGCAGTCTCAGACAAGATGAAGAATTGTATTAAAAAATGTGATTAAAACAATGTTGATAGTATAAGATATGGTAGAAAAGTTGATGTATACAGGATAAGATGTTTCCTTTCTTTTTTATCCATGTGTGCATATAAAAAATCTTGAACATTGTAAGTGATACAAGACGTTGGTCTGCAAAGTTTGACCTTATTGAGTTTCACTTTTTGTCCTGAGGCCTTTAAATCTGCTTAATACGCACTTTGAAACTTCAGCTTTTCATTCCACAAACACAAAATATATCAAACCACATGTAACGAAGCCACATCAAGCACTCATGTTTGTTCCATAAAAAATAATTACATTAACATACCCTACCCATACTTTTAATCTTGCACCAAATGTTTCAACATTATACTTTGCTGGGCCTCTTTGTCAGTGGGGTTTCGTATTAGTTTCTCTCTTTTAAAAAACAACACAGAAACATGGGGGAGGAGTAGGAAGCATTAATAAACAAAGAAATAAATAATGTTTATTGCGAGCCAGACATCACAGTGGGTTTATGGCTGGACTGTAAACTAGAAGAACAGGCTTAGAATTTACATAATTACTTCCTGGTGTAAATTACTCACCCCCTCCCTCTCCTGCTCTTCATCTATCTGCCTCTCTCTCACTCTCTCGCTCTCTCTCTGTCTCTCTACAAATTATTGGAAAAAATATTGTTATAGTATTACACAATTGCTATTTGGGAAGTGTCAAATTCTGTACTCCAAATTTGTGAAGTTGACTGAAATCCATCAGCACATGACTTGTAGAAGTTAGTGCACTAACATCCACCCTGGCCCTTAGAAATTATATTTATTTACCACTGATTTGCAACAGGAAATACGGTTTGAGAGAAAAGTAATGCCCCCCTTATACACATAATGATGTTTTTAATGAACGTACAAGTCAAAGTTATCACAAACACCTATTGGTCTGTGGACTCCTGTTTTGAAGCCTGGAGTTTGGCCTTTTTGGCGTCGCCATCTTGGTTTATGGGCGTCTTGTTTTTTTTGGTTACAATTAACTTTTAGGATTCATGCGTGAGACCCACACCGGACAATGCGGTGTTAGCGACTAGTCAATCACAATGTAGCCATGCCTGAAAGCACCCTGCTTTATCGTCTATTTTACTCTAAATTGAACCATAATTTACTAAATGAACATCATGCTGCATTGAGGCATAGAAATAAGTGAGCAGTATGAGTCATTTTCTCATAGACTTCTTTACAATCAAACTTCTGAAACCATCCGAGACAATGCAAGTTTAAGGTACTTCAAATTGGCTTCACTTTATCAACCCTGAGGTTGCTGCATGGGTAAGATAGTGTTACTTTGTTAAATATTGAAAAAGTCAACAGTGACACAAGCACAAGACACAACATGTCTATTATATTGACATTTAATAAAAAACGCAATCTGTCCCTTGCCTTAACCAAAGTCCATTGCTTTGTACCACCAACACTTCACCTCCACATGTCACTCAAAAAAGAAAATGACACAAGACATAGTCCAGGAACACAATTCTTTCCTAAGAATAACTTTGATCTGCCAACTTTGAGGTTCATATTTGGTTAAGGCAACTTCTTGGTTAAGATTAGTTAAAGTTCTAGAGTTTTGACATATATGCGCTGCTAATGAATATTGCTGAAGATATTTTTTAAACTAAACATGAGAAATCTTGTTTTTGTTTTTGCATTAGCACAATGAAACAACACACTTTCCAATGAAAGCCTTCAGCTGCGAGCTGCAAGGAGTGTTTTCTGTCTCTGGTCCAGCGTCAAATTGTAAAGCACAGGGTTAGGTTAGTGGAGGTCAGGGAACATGAGGACAAATTGCTAAATGAAACGTTTCTTCTTCTTTAGGTCAGACTCTTTGGCTTTCTGGTGTTTATGTCCTGAAGGAGCGGGAGGAGCGAGGTGGAGAGAGGAAGATGGGGATGAAACAGAAGGAAGAATGAAGACTTTCACAAATGTCCGTCACTGGTCATTTCAGTCTTTTCACTTTCTTCACCTCTTTCTCCCTTCTTTTTCATCCTTCCACTCTTTCCACACCCTTCTGCCTCTCTTGCTCTGTCCTTCTTTTCCACTGGGATGACAGCCATGTGCTTTGGAGGCCCTCAGAGATGAAACCACACGTTTGAGCTGTAGCAGGGGGGTAGAAGAAGAAAAAGGCTCCAGAAAAAGCTCTGCTGGGGCTCCCAGCCAAGACACCAGCCAGAAACCAAACTGGATGTGGTGAAACTGTCAAATTACTTAAGGAAACTGCAGCAAAACCTCAGGAGGCGAAAAACAGAGAGGGAGAGGAGAGTTTTTATTGTGTTGCAAAACAAGCAAGGCAAAATAGTATTTGTAAAATAATTTGATTTAAAAAAAACCTAACCCTTTGATTAGATAAGTTATTATATAATATATGTCTATCTAGATGTTCTAGGATAAGAATGGCCTTCTTCATCCAGGTTGCTATACAAAAAATCTTTGTAGTTTAGTTAAAAAAGTATTTATGAAATGCGTTTTGGTTTAAATCCACCTTTATTGGATGTCTTTCTACCCATATTTCAAATCGGAGCTCCAAATACGGAAGAAAATGCCCTGATATACCCATAAAACAAGCTATGGGTATTGAACTGTATTTCAAAACTTGGGCCACATCTATATTAAGAATTATTTTTTGTAATTCTTTTGACCCCACTAAACCAGCCTTTTTGACCCTCGATAGCAAAACTTCTTTAAAATAGATACACCTTTGCCACCTGGCAACATAAGCTTTACATCTACTGATCGAGTTATTTACCAATTGAAGTTATTTACTAATTATTCAGTAGGAGAAGCCAACAAGACCACATTCATTTGCATCCCTGTCCCTTGAGATTGCGTTTCTATAACACCAATTTGTTTTGCCAGTTACGTTTTTGGAGGAAACATAATTAATGCCAAGAGTATATACAGTGGCAAAATTTCTCTTAGTGAACAGTAGGAAGTGCCATGTTTTTGTACCACATGCAAGTCATAGGGAGTGTCCTGGTGTAGATGGAGGGCGTTTAAAGACTTTTTAGGAACCAAATGTACTTTGGTTAAGGCTGGGGAAGAGCCGAGTTTCCATCACTTGTCATTAAAGTAAATGCGTAATGTTTTGTGCTTTTGACCTTTTTTTCTTACTCAGACTATAATCTTTTACCCATAAAAAGGTAATGATGCTTTAGTTGCTATAAGTGGATATTATTGGAAAAACAAATGAAATACATGCCCATGAAAGATTTGCAGATATATTCCATATAGTATGAGCATATTGCGACTTGCTGGATACATTCATTGTTGGTAAAAAAATGTAATTCAGTTATTATGACATTGCCTTTCTTTTTTTCATACTTGTTCCCATCAACTGTGGATTCTTATGAATGCATTGCTACCGATCATTGGTTCATATGCACCACATTTATTCCCTTCACTGAGTGGTTAAAAACATGCAAAGCTCTCAGCACCGTCCGGAATGTGCTAAGTGACAGAAAGGAGAAAAAAAAGGAGCCCAGACATTACAGGATGTACCATAACTTCAGAACACGCTCTTACTCTGCTGGAGGTACAGCTTCTTTGGGATCTTTTTCCCCTGTGTACATCTTAATCTGTGAAAAGTTTACAAACAAAACAATTTGGCACTGGTTTTATGTGGATTCTGAGATTGTGTGTGTGTGTGCACACACCGTGCTCTGGCTCCACTAAGACTCCATGCCCAGCAGTTATAGACGGCAGACATGGCTTTAACTTCCACTGCCTCCATCTCTCTTGCTCTCTCTCTCTCACGCACACACACACACACACACACACACACACACACACACACACACACACACACACACACACACACACACACACACACACACACACACCTCGTCCTCACTCCATAACAGCAAGAGTCTGGGCCCCCAAGGCTTCCTGTATCCTATACACTGCCAGCAAATAAACACGATCACATTCATTTACCCCTACACATACACAAACACACACACACACACACACACACACACACACACACACACACACACACACACACACACACACACACACAGCATTAAGTCGTGCTTGCTACACAAACACACACACACGAGCATTCAGGCATGTGCAGATGAACAAACACGTACACTCTGCGACTAAAAGAGGACTCAGACCAAATGGGTAACCACTGCTATTTCTTCCCTCATTAAGCAGCAATATTACAAGCTTTGATACTCTGAGAGGGCTGTGGGCTTGGACTCTGTGTCCCGAGGTTTCCACAGAGGGGGGTGGGATGTCTCCTTCTGTTACAGGAAGAGAGGAATAAGAGAAGATAACTAGTTATGCCGCAAAGATTTAATGCCCATATCTTAGAGGTTAAACCAAGGAAACTGTTTGTCTACAAGATGATTAAGGTCACAGAAAAGTGGATGAGTTTTCTTTTGTCATTCTCTGTCTTTGTTTCTTACAATCAAGTATTGAAAATGCATATTTTCTTCTCCATTCTCTACAAGTTTTCCAGTCAGAATAGGGGCATGTAACTCTGCCCTAAAAGCAGAAGTGGTCATTTTTACATATTGGCTCAGCAAAAGGTAGCGACGCACCGATTCGACTGTTCAGTTCCAATACCGATAGTGGTACCATGGCTTATTGTCCGATACCAAGTTCTGATGCGTTACCAGTGTTTGATTAATAAGCTGTATGCTGCACGGCGTGGAAGAGCCTGGAATCATTCTTTTATGTGTAAAGCAACATCAGGCTTGGCTTAAACATTGCTTTCCTAACTTTGTAAAACAAAATGTAACAAATAAATACGTAGATAAAAGTTGTTATTTGTTAATAGAATAATAAATCATGGACCAGCAACTTGGTAAAGAAATCTTCAAAGTTTACAGGAATTACAAATCAAGTGCAAACCTTTTTAATGCAGCAAGAAATTGGTCAAACTGTGGAATTTAAATTTCAGTATATAAAGTATATAGTATACAATCAGAATTGAACTGATTGGCCCCATTGTCACAATACCCAGTCCAGCTATTTGAGTCAGTTTTGGCCCGATATCCGATATTGGTGTATCTCTTGCAACAGGATAGGACAGGTGTTTATTAGTGCTTTATTAAGGTGTTGATTTAATTTTTTACCCGTGAACAAAGATCAGCTTGCTGTTCCAGTTGTTATGGTAAGCTAAGCTGATGGCTCTACAGCGTTATATCTAGCATACAAACATGAGAGTGGTATCGAGCTTCTCATTTAACTCTTAGCTAGGAAGTAAATCGATATTTTCTAAAAATGTTTCTATTAACTATTTCTTTAACTTGTGCAATTACTTTTTACCACTACACAATTGATGGACAGTGGGTTGGAGTGGCTAAAATGACTGCACCATTCGTCAGATGTGGATGTAAATATCACAAAATTAAAGCTGTAAATAATTACTTAAACATCGTCAGTATTTCATTTAGAATTCAAAGTGCTGGAGTGCAGAATAGGCTTAGTAAAATATGTCACTGCAAACTACCTAGGAACTGCATTCTATGGCCATTGTATCAATATCAGAAGCCTTAGAAAAAGAATGTGGTTAAATCAGGTTAATTCACAGCTGCGCCGAAGAAAAGATTTGATTGGTCTGTGTTGGTTTGGCATTTCTGAGATGGGATGGAAAGAAGTGGTATCTGGGAAACCATGGATCGTGTAAGCCTGCAAAAAAGCCAAAACCTCCAAAATTTTAAGTATTTGTTGTGCAATTCTGTGGTTCTTTGTGTCAAACAAACTGTGATTATCTGAGCAGAGAAGGAGATCGAGTGGTATCGCTGGGGTTGCGGCAACACGGCACTAAAACAAACAACCAAGTATTTTATTTTTTATCTATCTCCGTTTTATGTATTAGTTTTTGTTTTAATACTTTACCTTCTGTACGTTGGAGTTTGATCGATTTGACAGTGCCCTTCTGTACACATATGACATCAATGCATTTTGTATGTTTTCATACTTTGATAAAGAGAACTTTGTTAAGGTATTTACAATTACATAATTGTTAAATTATATTGATTGGCTCATAATTGATCTATAAGGGCACCTTATTAGAAAGTGGAACCAGCAAAGATCCTTACGGACTGTTGGAAACGTAATATTTATTGCAGTTACTGCTGTGAGCAAGCAGTGAATGTACCTATTTGGATGTATTTACACCTTTGCTTACTCTACAGCGACTCTGAATGTGCGTCAAGGTGTGAAATTAAATAGATTTTTTGTACTTCGTAGCAAGAATCTTTGCTGTTGAGTTCACGTATCACTGAATATGAACTGGTGCGGCATGTTTTTTTGTGTGTATAGCCAACATGTTTCAACAAAGACAGAAAGGAGGGACACCTAAAAACCAAACTTCAAATTCATCAAGTGACTGCAGTGCAAGCAAGAGAAAAAAAAATCACACTTAGAATCTCTTACAATACCACTTCAAAAAACTGTTGCTACTATTTTGTTAAGTCATGTAAAAAATCCTAATTTTTAGCCCCAACAATAATATGTTTTTGACTTCCCCTATACATACATGTGTTTATAATATATCCTTTCCTCTCCCCTTGTCCTCCTCCTCTCAGACATGTGAAAGGAAGATACCAGGGTAGCAACAGAGGAAACATAGCAACCACATAATTGGTGGCCAGGATCAAACTTCAATCACATCGTCGTATCGGCGAGGCTCAACACCCTGTTCTTTCCCCATATATCTTGTACCATAATGACTGTGACACAGCTTTGCTACTACGGGGTTTGGTCGAGTCGGAATGTATGTAATTGGTTTACAGAAGTCGCATTTAAGGAAAAAAAAAATCTGCAAGGTTGCAAGGCACTGACATGTACTCATTGTTGTGGTGGAAACTAAACCCACCAAAAACCAGTCTACCCGCCTTTTAGGGTGACATCATTTTTTGTAACATGTCACACGTCAGGATGCATACAGTGTTTATTAAGTTTAAAGTTACATAGAATAGATTGTTTACTTTTGGTCATATAATGGTCTTTTTTTGTGTATATCTCTGCATTTACAGAGTTGCTTTATTAACTTAAGGTTTACTGATTGGCTTGTATGAAGGGAAATATATTGTATTCTTTAAACATAAATACAAAAGACCTGGGCATTATTTGGTTGCATGTCAAATAGCAGTATTTAAAATATGGAATACATCTGCTGTTTTTCTCTCTTTTATTGATTCAAATTGGAGGCAGCAAACCAGTAAGCTCTAAATGTTTATTTAATTTGAATGTGAGTGATTTACAACTATAGACTTAAAACAGTTAAACATATATTTCTAAATCTGTTAGCAGGAAAAGGAGGTCATGCATGTTATGCCTTGATTTCCTTGGACTGTACAGCTCTAAAAATCCAAGGACGGGTTTGTTGATTTTAGAAGGTTGAGTCTCCTTCCTGTTATCAAAGACAGACATTGAGGTGGTGGACAATTACGTAACACTGAATATCGCGGCCCTGTTGCTGAGCTGAATTCTGAGGCCGAAGACAAGGAAGAAAAAAGTCATGGTGATTCCTTGTGTTTCTTGCACCAGACTCCTGACTTCTCTACTGCGTTTTATCGCAAAGACAACAAAGGATTATATTGATTTGTTGATGAAAACACATTAACATCTGTAAGAAAAAGCAAACTCATCATATTAATCAGACTCCAAACTGCGAGGCATTTTAAAATGACTCAAAGGACTACTTTCCCCGAAATATTACTAATTTTACTTGCACAGAAATGTTTCTCTCTGGAGAGATTACTGCCCGCCGCTTTGTGTGTGTAAATAGAATCAGCCTGCACCAACAGCTAGCTTGCTGTGCTATTTGGTCGTCCCACCAGACACAGGAAGTTCCAGTGTCCCGGACGTCATTGTACTGTGGGACAGAGGTGTCTTTGTCTGGGCCCCGAGGTCGCCGAGCAGGTGCTCTGTCTCTGTTCCCTCAGTGTTTCTCAGTCACTCTCTCTTTCTCTCCCTCTTTCTCTGTTTGTCTCTCACCCACTCACTCCCCTCCAAGTATTATGCATAATAAACACATAAAATTGCAAACAATTCAAGATGTCTATCTGATATAAAGGCCACAAAAGTGGGAATTTAAGTGCTACAGAAAAACGGAGCATCTATTGTAGTGTCAAGTTTGTTTACTTCTATCTCATTATTTGGCTTATAAGTATACATAGTAATAATCAACAACAATCTCAATCTGACTGGTTTCACCCAAGAACGCCTCATCTTCTGAACACAATAAAACCTTTTGGCAGAAATGAAGACCTGCATTTAAAGAACTGATTACACTTCAAAGTTGCAGTGCTGTATATTTATATACTGTTATGTTTCTGATGTCATTATAGTGCATGGGTGTGGAACTGATGGCAACTCCCACCCTTGAATCAGTTATCCAATAGATTTGGAATCGTGTTCAACCAATTATCCAATATTCTATATTGACAATACATGTAGTTGCCCTATGTCTTTGTCCATTTTGACTCTGATTTGGACTCAGTGGTGTTGAAAAGGTTGATTTGTTTGCTCTATTAAAGGCCGCAAATCAATCAGTGTGCTCCAGTCTCTCTTTTGGAAATCAGCCAAACTTATTAAGAAAAGAATACAAAGGCAAACAGTGAACCTATTACCCAAATGGCCTGCTGGGAAAATCCATCGCAGATTGCAGACGGACTTCAAGATTCAACTTATAACATACTTACCATATAGTTCTGCATGCAGTTTTCCTGTGCGAAACTGTTTCTTGCCCCATCAGACTTCAGACATTAAAGCTCCTTTTGAAAAATCTCCTTAAAAATGCTTCAACAATCCCTGTATGTCACACAATTGTGGAAATGTCCCCTAATTTCAATGTTCGTATTAAAATATAAAACCTGAATTGAGACTGCTAATTTCTCTAAAACACTGTTATAAAGAGATTTTGGGATAAAGAGCATACGTGCCAAATACCAAAGTAGACATACTGGTGAAAAAATACATAACAAGTTAATAAATACTCACTCTGGCATGACAGTAGGCAGGATATAGTGCAAATAACATTTTTGAAGCTTGGAAGTAAGACAGATGTCTTTTCCATGCGTAAGATGCCAACATCGGTTACATGGCTGTTAGAGGAAACATTACAATTATACCAAGTTTTTTTCTTCTCGTCTTTGGATACGTATTCAATCCAAGCAATGAAAGCTAATGTATCACTTAAAAATCCCTCATTTTTTGTTATGGATGCTTGACTAAAAGACAGCTGTTAAAAATGCATCTTGCATTTTCCTTGTACTCTTTCATAGTTGGATGGCAGCGTGGACATACATGGACGTTTGGGCCTCCTGTTTACAGCATCGTAGGCCATTGCCAAGAAAGGAAAGGATGAATCGGGTCTGTGAGGAGGTTTTGAAGAAGGCAAGTGTACGCAAACACACACAAAAACACACAAACACACAAACACACAAACACACACACACACACACACACACACACACACACACACACAGACCCAGGGAAGAGGAACGTGAGAAAAGAACGAGAGGAAGATTAACACACTAATCCAATATCCGATGCTCCTGGACGGAGGAGCGGCTGTTGAATGATTCTCTCTCACTCTCTCTTTCTCACTCTCTCTCTCACACAGACGCACACATGCATGCAAGATACTGTAGAGGGGGGGTCTGAAGGATCCGTCTCGTAAGCATTTCAGTGAGACAGACCACATCCTTGGCTAACACACACAGAGCCATAGGAGTAGTATTCCCGGCCACAGGGCTTCACAGGCCAGACCACTTCTCACACTACTGCCACAAAATTTACAAGGCTTGCTGCTAATATACATTCGGCTGCAATTGTACGTCTATGCATGAACGTGTGTGTGATTATGTGGTTTAGCTAAACTAGTTCCTGTAGTTCCTAGAGATTCCTTTTCTTGGAAACCATTAACTAAATCACTTTTCACAATGGCTGGCATCAAGTGAATCCAGAGGGTTTGTAATTCATTCGCGCTCTCCGTGTTTTCAGAGGTTCTGTCCATTGAGGCCTATTGATTGATGGCTGGATAGAGCACTTTGTTGAGTAAGATTAAAAGAGTAGTTTGTCAATTTAATATTGCACATGACCTAAAGGCTTTCTTCCGTGTTGTGGAGCCCACTTATGTCGTGCATCACTATGTGGCCCTGTTTGCTCACTCCAGATGACACCCATAAAAGATGATTTCATGCATGAAAAATTTGATTTTCAAGGCTCAGGGGAAGTTTTACAGGTATTACCCCTTAATAGTCTATGAATTCATAATACAAAGAGTAACTATCAACGGTCAACAGTCATACACACCTCTTTTGTAATGGCGGTCTATGGGCAAAAAGGTTTTGGGGATTTCTTTTCTTCTGTTGCATATGTGGTTGTAAGCACATAGAGCAAGAAGGGCAACCTTTTCTGTGTCCTGTGCCAATTTACAATGTTTGGATGCGTTTGTATTGCACATTGATTTATGGTCTTCTGTCTGAACGGATCAATTTGCTTTACAATGCTGAAATACAGCCTGCCATATATTGTGCGGAAGTATGTCGTATATGACATCCTTAATTTCTCTGAGATGCAGCATGCGATCGTATCCCTTTCAGAAGCTTTGTGTTCCAGCCTTGAACTGCAGCGTCTTTTTGGAGACTTTGTAATACAAATCCATAACGATAAATTAACACTTCATTTTTTTAAAAAAAAATTTTCATGCTGAAAACAGTTATTGTTAGCTGTCCACTACCAATTCTGATGCCTTGGGTTCGGTCTGTTGACCAATCAGAGGCTGTGTTCCTGACATTGTGGCAGCTCTGATCTCTTTCTACAACGGAGGTGCAAAAATAAATGAGCCTTCAGTCAGAATGGTTACAATTAATACCTGAATTTCCCTTTAAGGATTTCATCACAAAACTCTACACATCTCTACTTTTTTTTTTTTTTAAACAAGAGTCTCAGAAGTGCCAGTTTTTTTTAACTAAACACCAGCTTTTCATGTAATCAAAAGTGTACACACCTTTTGTGCAAAATATTTGACTTCCATTTCTGGGATAATACACCTCCTTTCTAAACCATCATTCAGTACGACTGGCTTCGGCTGAGAGATCTGTGACCTTCGAGAGCAGAGAATGCATGACAGGAACTTCACAGGAAGAGAAAAGGTCAGCCAACAGGAACAAGAGAGGGCCAACAGAGCTAAAAGGAAACTTTGAACCGTGGTGAGACATGCCAACATTACCCCACCCTCAAGTCCTAAACATGCAAACACACATACACACAACTCTCACACATCTGAGAAAACATGACTTGACTTATTTTCTCTTTGCCTATAGGTCAGCTAGTGTGTGAGTTGGTGAGTTGTTTCTGGTGGGTTGCTGTGGTGATTTTCCTTGTTGCCCATGATATTGACTAAACAGATGTATGTTAACAGGAAGGACAGAGGGTTTTTTCACGGTAGAGCTATGTGAGAGATCGGCTGAAGAAGAAGATGTGACCATGTGAAATATACAAGGGGAACGTTTCACAAAGTATAGGGTCTCTCCTCTCCTCTCTGGAGCCTGAGAGCGAATTGGCAGATTCAGTGAAGTAACAGATGTGTGTAACATCATTATTTCAGTCACTGGCATGACCACTGTTGTAATACAAAGCTGCTGTAAGTTTATCAAAACATATCCAGCCTTCACAACTAAACTCTACAAGTCCCCAAGGGTGTGTGAGAGGGAGTCCATACTAGTGTTGTGTATGCATTCATAGTTACTTTATAGCATGATGAAGCACAGTCTATAGGCTGGTGTGTGTGCATATACCATATGACCATGGCTAAGTGGAGAGCAGGGCCGCCTTTCAATCAGAGGGTCGTCGGTTCGATCCCCTGCTCCGCTAGTCGCATGTCAATGTGTCCTTGAGCAAGACACTTAACCCCAAAATTGCTCCCGTAGCTGTGCCTACAGTAGATAGATACTGAATTGTAAGTCGCTTTGGGTAAAAGTGTCTGCTAAATGACTGTAATGTAATGTACCACAGGATGAAGTTCACATTTATACTTTTTGTGATGTCTGGGTTTGTTTCTTCTGGGTCTCGCCTCAGTGACAGTTACAGTCATTGAGTCTCTGGAAGTTAATTCATGTCCTATAAAGGTGAGCGGACAGAGATTCATGGGCATGTGGGCTGTCGCTAGAGAATTCATGTATGCCAACTGTCCTCTGGCGATTTAGTTTGACAGCATTCGAACCCACAATTTAAAGGAAAAGCCTCAGTACAGCAGAGAACTGTCCCACCGTTTTTCAGTAAACCTCAAGACCAACACCAATGTTTTTGAATATGATAACACCAACCTTATAATGAAAAAAAAAACTATCCCCCATATTATACGGGTATATGACTGCATGTTTGTAGCGGCTAACGCAGGGAACTGAGAAGTAAGAGTCAGAGTGGACATCAATTCGTCCCCCTGAGTCCAATAGAAAGCCTCATTGTGGATCACAAAGCTGGCAAACACACTGTCATACATGAATGGGTACGCTCACACTGCATACTAGAAACAAACAGGCCAGGGAACAAACAAATAAACACACACACACACACACACACACACACACACACACACACACACACTGGCCCTGACTTCCTGTGAAGTCATATCTGTTACATAAGTCTCTCTCTCTCCTTGTTTCTCCCTCTTTTTTCTGTGTGTGCTTCGCTCCTTTCGCATTTGTCCTGACAGAATAGAAAGCTGGAGCACGGACAGACAAGCAAACATGTGAATGAAGCAGATTTAACTTTCAAGAACCTCAGTAGGAATTACATGAAGAAGCCTGAGTGACTTTGAAGCCAAATCGTGGAAAGACTAACAAGCAATTTTGAAACATGCTATTGGGTTTTGTGAAATTAAAGCGGGCACCTTTCACTATTTTCTGACATGAATAATTAGTAAGACTAACATAGCCTAAATCTAAGAGACTTCATAGGTTACAGGGTCCCAAAAGTTTGTTTCTCTTCTTCCCCAAACAAATGGGTATAAACTATAAGCTTTCACAATTGCTTGTGTTTCTTGTAAAGTTTTCTAATTAACTGCCATCCCTGTGAAGCCACAAAGAAACCAACCTAAATCATAGTTTTCACTGTGAGAACATCTGAAAATACATCCACTGAAAATCAAAGGAGCCCAGCAGCGAGATGATGGATCATTCTTTAATTTTTTATACATGTTTTCTTTTCTTTTTTTTGCATGATTGACTTACCATGAAAGAGATGAACCAAGTATAAAAGTGACTGAAATAGATTTTTACTTAATTGAAAACTTGGTGCACACTTTTTTTCTTGGATGCAGTCAATTTCTCAACCCTGAAAGACCGTTTTGAGAGCCCGTGTGAAGAGACCCATGAGGCCGAGGAGGATAGGATCTCAGCTGTATCCCGTCATAAGTGGAGGATGAAGGTGACGCTATTTGCTATCTAGTGGAATCGTGAGAGGGAAAAAGTCTGTGCAACACCTTCATTTAAAAAAGAGAAAACAAGATTAGATGAAGAGCATATTTAAGAACACTTGGACAGATTCAAAACAGTGTTTTGCAATACTTTTCTACGTGTGCACGCATGTACACACAGTTTATTTGTTATGTATGCACATGTGTGTCTGTTCTCTGTTTGTGTCAGTACTGAGTTTAAGAGACTCAAGCCAAGAGATAAATGTATGAGATGTTATTGTGGCGGGGCTGGCCCTGCTCCAGAGGAAGTGCTTGGCTTTGACAATGCTCTCACCAGGAATGCACTGCAGGCTGCCGCCAAGGGGGCGTGTCGCTGCTCCGGGGTCGGAAGCCAAGTTTGGTCGGTTCAGTTTTGGCCCCTCCGACGCCTCGGGGGGACCGTTCTCCTCCGCTGTTGTTCAGAAAGAGAGAGAACGAGAGAGAAAGGAGTGAGAAAGAGGGGAGAGAAGGTCTAGGTTTGTGTGTTCTTCTAAGCTTACTTTGTACACATTTGAATGAGTGTGTTTTTTGTGTGTGTGTGTTTTCCCTTTGAGGGGAGGATCTGAATGGAATGCAACTGTTCCTTTACACATGTCCACCCCCCCTGCCACAGGGCCTGTTGAAAACAGACACGCATCCATGACACACACACACACACATTCACACACACAGAGGTTGTGGAATGGAAGGAAGTATCAAACTACACCGGCAGAATACTTATCAAGACTGAGGAGCAAAGCTGCCCATTAAGATTCCAGACATTCACTGCTTAACTTCTGCAATAAGAATATAATAGGATCACAATAGAACAGAATAGAGTAGAATATCACTTTTTTGGCCTGTAATGTTTTTAAAAAGTTTTTAAAACACCACTGCGGTCTTGAAGTCCACTGACAAGAAGTGGAAATGCTGTTTGATGGGTTTGATTTGTTTTTCTTTTTATGTGCTGCCCCTTTTGTTGAAACTCCTGAAAGCTGAAATAAAACCCTCCCCCTGGGTACAGGGTTAGTATAATGGTGGTATAATGGGAGAAGGCTGTAACAGAAAGCAGTAAAGAGGCCGGTGTGGTGGAGGCCTCTGTGTGTTGCAGACTGGCAGTGCCTGGTGATAAGAGGCTGCGGCCTGGATGGCCTCTCTGAGGGGAAGTGATGCAAGACAGTAGCTCTTTGTTTAGTGGCATTACTTGGTCCCATGCCAGTGGCCCCACTGAATGAAATGGACCGGTTGGCTTGTTTGCTGGCTGGGTGACTGGCTTCATGGTGGACAGGCTGACTGCCTGGCTGACTTGCTGGTAGGCAGGCAACTGCGGCACTAAAAATCGTGGCTAATCTCTCTTTTCTCTTCTTCTTTCTGTCTTTCTTCCTCTTTCACCTCCTTTGGATTAAAGGAACACTTAAGCCGTGAACTGGGAAATATTTTGTTCTATAAAAAATGCTGCAGCACCACCGCTTTGGTTTTTGATATACTGGAAGTGAAAACTATTTGGATGTTTGACAACAGCTGTCAAGACTGACATTTTTTCATGAAACACTAAGATGTTTTTAATTTAATATCTACAGTTGTAGCTCAAGCACACCGAGGCTCTCATTGACCATTTTAGAACTGCAAGCACATTCGATCGGACAAGCTTCTCAGAATCCCAAACGACCGCTCCTCCTTTGCTCCTTCCGCACCTCCGGCTATCCCAGCAGCTCCTGCTCCTCTCCTCTCTGCTTTCCCCGCCACTTCCCAAGTGTTGAAATGTGTGTTTTTCCTGCAGCTCAAGCCGTCCTGTCACACTTA
This sequence comes from Cebidichthys violaceus, assembly GCF_023349555.1. NCBI lineage: Eukaryota > Metazoa > Chordata > Actinopteri > Perciformes > Stichaeidae > Cebidichthys > Cebidichthys violaceus. The sequence goes on from NW_027176373.1 coordinate 3,766,228, forward strand.
AGTTCATTTTACTTTTGAATTCCACAGAGGAAAGAGTGGAGGGGAAATGGGGGGAAGGGGCAGGGGGGGGCAGAGGAGGAGATACTGTGTGTGTTTGGACATCTGCACGTGTGTGTGGTGGGAGGCGACATGATTTTGCAATCTGCAGGTCTAAATGTCAGGGGTTCCATTTCCAAACAGTGTGCACTTGCCATGCCTGCCCCATATAAGAGCGTGCATTCCTGCAGACCTGTGCTGGATCTCATATGTGTAGGAGCATTACGAATCGCTCAAACAGTCACCGATATGCACCGATATATATACACGGACATAAACTCCTCCTCACCCGCCATCCTCATTCTGCTCCTACATCAAGGCTACAAAGTGTCCTTTATGCCCCTTTTCAATTTGCACATAAAAACATCAAAGGAGCAGTGCCTTGGTTGCCAGGTGATTACAGTGCATGCCACATGACCGCTTTGGCCTAGATTAGGGTTGTCATAACCCTTTCTCTCAATTTTGCAATTTGACCATTGCCATGTTGTTTTTTTTGGAGCCAGACGTGACCATCTTTGGACTAGCGAGTGGAGCTGGGAAAGCGCAAGACCCTGCAATGTCGGGTACTGTGAGCATAGCAAATACTAAGTTACCATCTAATGCTAATGATAGCTATCAGGCTTGAATGGGGAAATGAACTGTATAGGCCAAAAAATGTTCACCAGGCTGTAAACATGTTTCTTTATGCTGTAAAGTTGGGCATTTTGACACAGGGGCCTATGGGGATTGACTCTCTCTAAGAGCCAGCCTGAAGTGGCCATTCAAAGAACTGCAGCTTCTGGCACTTCTCCCTTTGCATAATTAATTAAATTCAGACCCGGAAGTGGAAACTGCCTCAACTTCAAAGCTGTATCAACGACAGATCGCTAAATTGTCACATTTTTTTTAATACAAAAAATATCTATCTGCATTCATAGATTGTGTTCTGTAAACAGAGAAATAGAGAGAGGGGGATGAATGGGGGTGAAAGGGAAAGAGAGGAAAGTGTGCGTCTGTGTGTGTGCATCTGGGGGTTGTTGGTCCGAAGGGGTTAGGTTGAGCGCTACACCAGATGTGAAAATTGCTTTTGCAATATGTCATCTAAACAGCAAACTGCAGGGGATTTACTTGAGCTAACTTGAAGCACATAAGTGGTGGAAAGTCAAAATTACTGTTAGCTTCTTGAAAATCTCAAACGGATTCAGAGACCAGCTGAGGGGAAACATCATTCATTGCAGGAAACTGGCAAGTGGTTTTCCCTCATGGCCTCACAGCATTGGTCCAACATATGTTACCCAAATGCAGATTAACGCTGGAAAGTGGAGGTTTGCCCCTTTAGGTGGTATCTCGGGTCACATCGATGTACGGCGATAAGACTTAGCAGGACGGGTTCTGCCGGTTGTGAAATGCAGCAGATAAAACGACAAACATGAGATGGGTCAAGTCAGATTATGTTGCTTGGAGGATGCACCTAATGATCTCATTGTCCTGCAATATCGCACCACAACCTTTGTTTTCAGTAGGACTTAATGTAATGATGGTCCAATCCACACACACACACACACACACACACACACACACACACACACACACACACACACACACACACACACACACACACACACACACACATCATGGCCTCACTGGAGCAAAGTCCCATCCAGCCTGAGGGCGACTGACACACTTCTCTTTCTATCCCATACAGTCTCTTTAATATAGAAAAATACGGAGATCATTTAATAATAATAATTAAAGCAATTTTTCCCTCTTCATTCATGTAACACTGCCATACTTGGATTTGAGTATGTCTGCATGTGTAAGAAATTACCAGCGCAACAGAAATACTTTGCCGTAACAACATCTGATGTGTGTGTGTGTGTGTGTGTGTGTGTATTTTGTGTATTTTGTGTGTGTGTGTGTGTGCTGGGTGTGACAACCTTATTCTTGACATTGTACCATAACGCTGCAAATGAAGCGAAACACAAACATGCAGAAGCAGTCTGACCTACTAGAAGTGTTTTTTAAAACATTCAAGAATTAGTTTCAACTGTTTTCTGGTGGGTGCTGGTTGCGTTGTCTCCTGTGGTAAACCAAATCCTTTTGGTAGTGCAGCAGGCCAAACCACAGCACAAGTAATTATCTGCATGCACAGTTTGTGACCCAGGACTGGTTCCTCAGTGATTCCAGTCTGCCATAATACTAGCCGATAATAAATGGTTTCTCCTTCACCTGCCTGTGCCGAAGCTTCCTGTGTTGATGATATGTATGTGAACCGGTGGGGTGGAGATGACAATGAAGGTGTGGAGGAAGTCAAATGCAGGTGTGTGTGTGTGTGTGTGTGTGTGTGTGTGTGTGTGTGTGTGTGTGTGTGTGTGTGTGTGTGTGCGCGTGTGTGTTGTGTGTGCGTGCGTGTGTGTGTGCGCGCGTGTGTGTGTGCGCGTGTGTGCGTGTGCGAGCTGTTCCAGGTGTGTGCCGACAGACCGGCAGGTAAACAGGCAGGTTGGTCTCTGATCTCACCTGTTGGAGCAGACAGTGCAGCGCCTGCAGGGCTTCTGCAGCGGAAACATGTTCTTTATGTGATGCTGGAAGGCCAACACTGCACTGCTCTTTTTATGTCTTCTTTTTCCTTTCTTGCTGTCTCTTCTCTACCTTTCTCGCACACTCAGTGTCGTTCGTTTGTTCCACTCTGCTCTCCCAGGTGTACTCGGGTAAACACCCAGGAAACAAGCGTATAGTGGGGAAGGGCATAAGGGGAGGAAGAGTGCCTTGGGGTAACAGCAGCACAGGTGGGCTGGGGGATGGGGGGTGATGACAGTGTGTGTGTGTGTGTGTGTGTGTGTGTAACAGGAAGATTTTGTGTGCTCCAGCTTCTTAAGGAGGTGCTTTGCAAAGAAAGGAATGTTACACATCAAGATTATAACAGACCACCCCTATAAACTAGAAGGAAGTCAGTTTAACCTGTGAGTCAAACACACACACACACACACACACACACACACACACACACACACACACACACACACACACACACAAACACAGCAGCCATCAAGCATAAGCTCTAATATGAAGTGACCATCTGTCTCATATTACATCGTCCAGAGGAAGTCGTGGAATTATTTTCTGTTGCTTATGTAATGTTTTCTTTCAGTTTAAGGTCAAGCTGCTTTATTTGGCCTTCAGTGACCTACCAGTGTTTTATAGGGAGCAATTTATTCAGTCACAGGAAGCGGGGGACCTCAGGAAGTAGAAGTGTTGATGTAAAACAACTAAAGCCCGTAAATGTTGTCTTAGAAAATGATTAACAGTTTAAGTAATCAGCATCTAGTAATTTGCATATCTTCATAATCTTACATGGTTAAGGAGACGTTAAAAGCTGTTTAAAAAGGATTTCTGTACTAAAATGCACTTTCCATGTGCAAGCTTATTGCAGGACTTCAACTTTTACCCAGCATGTTGATCGTTTTGTCTTATCAAGCTTTAATAGTAGAAAGTGTTGATTAATACATTATTATTATTATTATCTCAACATGAGAAGAGTATTTTTTTCCAAAATCCCACTTAATATCTTGCTAGGTGCAAGTCATTCTGATGTTAGAGTGCATGATGTGTGTGTGTGTGTGTGTGTGTGTGTGTGTGTGTGTGTGTGTGTGTGTGTGTGTGTGTGTGTGTGTGTGTGTGTGTGTGTGTGTGTGTGTTATTTTGGGGAAAACTACTCACAAAAGTAACGACACAACAATCTGGTATATTTAACAATATATATTTCCATTGTCAATGTACATTCCTTTTCGACATAAGCTTTCTTCACAAACAAAAAGTTGCCATCTAAATAAATACTATATAAAATAGAACTTCAAAATAAATATCTATAAAGGGAACCTTTTATATGAGAGATTTTTTTTCTTTTTGTTATATCTAAACAAAACAAAAGCACAGATCTCGTTCTTAATCCCAAACATTGACATTGCAAAGGCATAAAGGAATGGAGTATCATCACCCAGCTGTATGAGACTTTTCCTCTTGTTTGGGTTGAAAAAAAAAACCTGTGCCCGCAAAATAAGCGACACAAAGGGGTGTGGGTGTGTAAAAGTCACAGCATTGTAGCAGAGGCAAAAAAGAGAGAAGAATAAAAATGTTTTAATCATTGAGTTGTCGTTGTTGAATGATTATTCCACACCTTGAACAGGCTAGCGAGCACATAAAAAAAAGTATAAAGCTAACGCGAAGTGAAGAGTATTACTCTTACAGTGACAGAGCTGCGTAATAAAAGAAAAGAAAGGCAGCAACTGTTGGAAAAAGAGGTCCACTGATTAAAAAGATGGCACAGATCTACAAAATCCAGAGGAAAAACAAAGACGGGGGGGATAACAGACGAGAAATGGAGAGAAAGAGAGACAGACTTGTCTTTCTCTCCCGTCTCTGTGGTATGACAAGTTTATGCACAGCAGCTGTGTTTGTCAATCAAGGCCAGGGGTGTTTTGTTGGACTATTTCTCAGGGAGGAAGGAGGGAAGACGAGGGAAGAGAGGAAGGAGAAAAAAGCACGAGAGAGAAAAAGAGGGGAGAGAGCTGAGACACTGAGCAGTAACAGCAGGAAATGGGTTGATCCGGATAGGGGTAGATTGTGTTCCCTGTGTGGATTCAATGAGTCCACAGTCTGTAGGACTCGGAGAGGAACCAGGGAATTAGCTTAGCCTCTCGACTGCTAATGAGCCATGGATAGCATTAACAGCAGGAGTTTTTTCTTCTTCTTTTTTTTGTTTTGTTATTGCCCGGCATACTTTTCTAAATCAAGTGCTAGTGATAGAAAGACCTGTCATTTTTGTTACCCCTTCCCGAACCTTCCTCTAGCCACCCTCCCTCTTTTTTTTTTTTTTTAAATTCTCACAACCTCAAAAACATCTTAATCTTACCCTCAAAATATATATCTAATATATTCTCTATATATTTTGTACTGAATTGTAGTTATAACGTACCATGCAATCTTTCAAGGACATTTAAAAGTCTCTTCTAAAGAACACAAATGTTGTGAAACTATTTACAGCAAATAACATTTCACCTGCATAGCTCTATTACTAAATATATCGTCAAAACATTTGTGATTTTTGCCGCCCACTTACATGTATTAGGCCTTTGCCCAGTCACACAATCATTCTCAGTTTTGGCACCTTTCTCTCGGACTGAATTGCTAGGTTTGAAAATATTGCCTCATACATTCAAGACTAAGGACAGTGTGTTTTTTTTTTCTCTTTTTCCTGTGTGATATCAGCTTTGTGCAACAAGACAAATACAGCTATGAGCAAAGGTAGGCGCCCTAATGGAAGTTAAGGGTCCAACATGAAAGAGAGGTGTGTGTTATGGAGCAACAAAGACAGTCTGCCTTTATGCCAAAAAGGCCATCTGTATTAAAGGGCAGAATGCCTTTAAGAACCAACTGCCGTCTACTCCATTTGGCAAATGTGCATAACAACTGTGATCACTCAGACAGCGAAAACAAGCTACTGTACGCTAGCTTCCTTTGGCAAAGTCCTAAGAACATCATGCAAGCCACAAAAATAGACTTTAAGAATAAAAGACAGACTATCTGACTAACGCAGCTATGCAGCATGATTAGACTTTAATGAAGACACTGTGTGTAGAGGGGGCTTGGGGTGTGTGGACTAAATGTAGTGCACGCAAACGTAATGTGAGATAGCTGAGGTGGTGGTTAATACTGTGCTTTAGTACATCCTTTAAGGGGTTTGCGTCTTCCTAAAAAGGTTGTGCAAGTGGCAGGTTTGATTTTGACAAAGGCTGACTAGATATAAACACAACAACAACTTTGCTATGCCTTCTCTCCCCTCTATTCACTATCTATCACCTGCATCCCCTCTCCTCTGGAAACCTTATTTTCTGGCCAGTTTGTCGCTCACTTAGCTTACTTGTTTTAAATTATTCACTATTGCCTTTTTGCCCCTAAATGTTTCTTTGCCTTCTTGTGCAAAGAGGAAGTAGACCAGGCTCTTAGGCAGTTTAGAAATCAACATGCTGTAGGCCAAGTTCTAGAGAGGATTACTGAAACAGTCCCTGAGAAGGTTGGGTGTACTCTTTTTACACAATTTCTCTACGACACATTGACTTCTAGCATGGTGGCTAACCATTAGACTAGAGCATGCAGGTCATGACATGCATTACCTCTGAGGTGATTGGTGAACAGCATTCAAAAACTTTTAGAACCTCTGGGATTCACCCCTCAAAAACAGGAAACACACGGTAAAGTGACCATCTCTCTCTCCGTTGGTGTACGACTGCTTATGCACAAGACAGTAAGAATTATGGAAAATTACTAATATCTTTAAGTCTCACAAAGGCTCGTTTTTACAGCTCCTCCGTGGAGATTACTTCTTAGAGACAAAATGTTAGCATTACCAAGCTAGCATCTTTAAGCTAAAAGAGGGAAAATGGCGACACTATAAGATGATGTTCATCATAACAGTGGAGAGAGTGAGTAAGTGGTGGTTTCACTCTTGCAGTGGCCTATTATAAAGCCCCAGTATAGGTGATCACACGTTTTTGTGTTTGTTCAGACAGAGGGACACTGGGCTGTGCTTTTGGAGGGTGGTAGGGGAGCGTATAGATATTTATCTCCATCAAATAACTTTTATGTTATCTGAGGATCAGCAACCAGCTTCTGGTTAGTTACCGTTACAAAATTAGTTGAGAAATACGGAGCAGCAGAGAGGTACAATGACTTTGTGCCTTCAGCCATCTTTGCGAAACAACGCAAACACCAGTCCCACAATCTTGTCTCTTCTTCTTCTTGTGTCACTCTTACAAACAAACAAAAAAAACATCTCAGAGGGCCTTGTTAGCTATTCATTCTAGCCAACTCTCTTAGAATAGGCCCCATTTGATCATCCAACATAGGTCAAGAAGCCATTTAAGTACCTTTGTTTTACATAAGTCACCTTCCAGTAGATTAATGGGGTAGTTTAAGGGGTTGGTGTTGGATTGTCCTATCCATAGAGAGCAAGCAAGTACTGTGTGGTCCTGTCCAATTCTTAGCAAGGCCACCGTTAGCCAGTTTGGTCCACTATCATGATCCCTGCGGCTGCTTCTCTAGCGTCCCAACTTTTGCTTCCACGCCTCCGTTTTTACACACAGGGGCACTCACACCACCCTGCAAGTTCTTGCAGCGGCAGCCGGGCCTGCTAACATTGTCGTAACACTTCTGTCCCAGTTTGGCCAGACCTGTAGCTGGCAGATAGCAGACCAGGCAAGGCAGGACAACTGAAAGGGCAGCCATGAAGGACCAGCGTGCACAACAATTGGCCTGGGAGCACGAGCAGGGCTTGTCGGCGCAGGAGCCCTCGTCGTCCTCATCCTCGGTGCAGTGGTAGAAGATCCCTTTGACCAGGCACATGCAGGTGGCTGTATCCACCAGGCTCTGAGCAGAGCACAGGCACTCCTGGTTGCAGACCCAGCAAGAGGGTAGGGTCCGGGGGAGCGTACACTCCGTGCATCGGCACTTCCCACAGTGCTCGCAGAGAAGGAGGTGCTTCTTCTCGGCCGGGGAGGAAGGGATCAGCGCCAACCCCTGCTGGCCTCCAGTGGTGCACACGCCTCCTGCAGGCATCTGTGCAGACTTGAGGTCCAGCGATTTAGAGGAGGCGCAGGAGGAAGCAGAGGACGAGGAGGTGAGGACTTTTGATTCAGAGGAAGCAAAGCAGCCTGGAGTTCGGGTTGTGATTGTGTTGACGGGGCCCTGGTGGGGGTGCAGGTTTGGATGGTGGTCCACCGTTGGGGTGGGGGCAGCGTGGTCCAACAGCCTCTGATCAGACGAGGTGCTGCTGCTGCTGCTGATGGAGCTGGGCCTCCCACTGAAGGAAATCCAAGGGTGGGTGGTGGTGTCCTGGTGGGAGTGGGGCTCGCACCTGCCCTGCTGGTGGTGCTGGTGTTGGTGATTGTGATGATGGTTGTGGTTTGCCCCGAGGAAGGCCTCCTGATTCTGACCAAGCCAATTGATTCTTCGGTTCACAGACTTCTGGCTCGGGGGCTGCTGGGAGACGACGGCAGGGCTGTCGATGTAGTCGTTCTCCACATGCGAGGACTTTATCTGGTCGATGGGGTAGATGGTGAGAGGGTGCTGCAGGCGACCGTAGGGCACTCGACTGTCCAGCAGGGGCTGGGATATGAGGGAGGAGGACACGCCGGGGATGTGGTGGGGAACCCTGGACTCCATGTGTAGGCTGGTGCCTCGCACGTCTTCACTCTAAAGCAGCATTTAGCAAAACTGCAAAAAGACAGACACACAAGAGACAGTTATGACCGGTTGCATCTGCTGTTGTTTAAGTTCCTGCTCTTTTACCCCTTTGATCCTCTTTTTTTTTCTAAACATCTTATTTGAAATCACAAATAAAGCTAAGTATATTAAGAATCAAGCATAACAGGGAAGATTTTGATCTTTTACATGACATAATATATGTCACAAAACTGTCCGAAGAATGACAGCCAGGTTCGCCATAAACAGTGTGATTATGTGCCTTCCTTAATTTGTCTTTAACCAAATCAGGGTTGATAAAATCTTCAATTTATTTGACAAGAGAGAAAAAAACATCCTTTGCATGTATTCAACCTTGTATTTAATCACACATGTTAATGTTTATTGGAGGGTCATGTTATTTTTAACAAGTATAAGATATACGTTTATCCGTGGTATAATTAAAATTTTCTGCTGCTTTTGCATTGCTTCTGTTGATGACTTACCACCGACTAATACAACTACTTTCAACATGATTGAGAGATTTTTTCTATATGACAGTTATAATACATACAATGGCTAAGGGTTCACTAGATTATAGATCAACTCCTCGGACGGCATGTTAAACTGACTGATGTATTATACATAGTTTGCTTCACCAAAGACAATTAAATCGTTAAAACAAAAGCGTCTCAGTTTCTCAACCGAAACCTCTTTCAAAGCCGGTTTTCTGCAATAATCTGAATGTAGAGTTTCCAAACGATCTTGATCTTTAGACTGAATACCAACAGGGTTTCAAACCTGCTCTATTCTAACTTTGACATTAGAACAATAGGAGTTGGGCTCTCTTCGCCTCTCTTCCAAAGAGCAGGGAGCACCAGAGAGCAGGGCTTGCATGCAAAAGACTCAAAGATGCAAAACAAGGCAGAGCAAAGAGAGAAGACTGCCAGAAATGGGACTTCAACAAAACCAAAATGAACGCAAGAAGCAAAGAAAATTAAGTCGTTGGCTGGAATCAGTCATTAAAAAGACAGTAATACAATTTTACCTATAATTGTGTATGTTGTAAAGGATCTCTTTCAATATATGTACATAAACACAAATTTGAATCAGACAAAACGGGACACTCTGGCCATTTGTGAATGGATCTGATTTTGTGAACTGCAGGTTTTTTTGTGAATGAAAGCTGGTGGCTGCACTCGGTGCTGCAAGCATGAATCAATGCGCTCCAGTCATGATGAGCCTGAACGAAATCGGTTTCATCATTCATTTCATCGACGAACTCTCGGCAGCCCGCAAATACCTAACCTGCTTTACAGGAAACAATAAGATGATTGAAGACAAACGACGCAGCCCGTCCGACATTTCCACTGACCCACATCTGCAGTGTTTAGTTAGCTTATTGCAAAACAGCCCACAAAACCTCATTCAGACCATGACATGAATTATGGTTCGGATTAATCTGTCAAGGCAACCTGGATTTTCCAAGGACCTAAAGACTGTCGTGTTGTGCTTTATTACTGCTGATTGAGGATCTATTTTATGGATAAAAAAATATGTCAGTAGTCGACACAGCTCTGCTTGACCGTGGGCTCGTTATTCTCCTTTTCCTCGGATTTGCAGAAGCCTGGTTGAGAAACCTGTTGCGACATTGCTGGCACAGACACAAGCTTTTGTGATCGTCAAATCTAGACCATTATGAGCTCCAAGCCGGAACAGTGCGTGTTCAAGTGCGTGTGTGTGCCTGTGTGCGTGCGCGTCCCTCCCTTCGATATGTGAATGGACTGAGTCATAAAACCGGAGGCGGCCGCTCGACATATTCAAATAGCATGATTATATAGGCATTGTAACCACGTATTCAACACATCACTCCTAATATCTGTACATTGAGAAAAATATGACATTGATGTTGAAAACCGTACACTGTGTGCCACCAGACAGACGGTCGAGGGGTAATTTTAATCGGCGGCGGTTACATGCGTAGTTTAGATGCGTATACCTGGACGTTATCGCTCTTGGCAGCCAAAATAAACGGATTAAAGACATATTTGTTAATTTTCTAAGAAGTGAGCCGCACGAAATGAAAGCGCTAATGGCAAAGACACCTGACACAACCGACATGCTGCGCCAACCAGGCGGAGAACGAGACACGCAACAGAACCGCCCGAGATATGCTACAACATACAGTCTTTCAGAGGGGACGGAGATTTCAACAGAGATTGAAATATGGATATGTTCCGCTGGCTTTTGTCGCGACCGCGGCTTTAAAGGGAAGCCACAAATAGCCACGCTTTATATGCATATGCTGTCAAAAAGAAGTGGCGTTGCGAATAAGTCGCGCTTTAAAACGCGACGCTGTTTCTCCACTCTGAGCCCTCAACCTTGCCTTTGGTACGAAATCAGTGGTTAAATATTTACACAAAGTGCAAACACTGGTCGGCGAAACAGCTTGTTGCAAAATAGAGTTAGCAAGGAGCGCTTTCGTGCCTGCGATCCAGCGGATTGAGAGTCAGGCGCAGGCAGGAAAGGGGGCGAAGGAGTCTGGCTGTGCAGCCACACGCTCACAAGTTACAAACATTTAATAATGACAAAACACCAGAGGTGATCACTTACTCTGGTTTCAGGACAAAATTCTCATCTCTTCGTTGCGCACGACGTTTGCGCGCAGTCTATAGTCCAGTCCAAGCGAGTGAGTAGCTCCACAAATGTTGAGTACGGATAAGTCCAAATGTCTGGATGTGATATGAGCAAAGTCATTCGAAAGGAGAGCAGATCTCCTGCACTATTCTCCACTCGCTGGTGCGTAAAAGGCGACTGCGGTTGTGGACGCAGAGCTTTGGATATGATGTTGCAACCACCGAGGGGGAGGGAAGTGGGTTTTTTATGAATGGGAGGGTAGAGGAAAGGGAAGGGACGGCACTGCGCAGATGCCTCGGCTTTTTTTTCTCTTTTTTTGTGAATGGGAGGGCAGAGCAACTCGGGAGGGCTGAAATGCGGAGGTTACATTTTTATGAATGGGGAGGACTCCGAATTGCATTGCGCAGGCGCGATGCCGAGATTTTTATGAATGGGAAGAAATGGCGATTGAGGCGTGTGTGAGAAGGGGGTGAGGGAATGAGGAGGTGGGTTTTTTTTTTGGTCACAAGGGCAATGTCAGGACTGATTTACATAAAGAGTCGGCTCATCGGCTGTGGTGCCACTCTCGCTTTATTTTGGTCTGTTGATTTATTTATCTATGCAGCTCTCGCTTTCTGCAACATGTTAAAGGAGATGTGATTATGGTGCTTTTGTGTAATAGATGGGGGGAGCGGAGCGTGATGAGTGGGGGCTAAATCTGCAATTAATTTATTTATTTTTTCATTGCTGGCAAATCTGATCCTTTCGATGCTGATTAATGGGTGCCAAACTGTCTAATGAAAAACACGAAGATGCAGTCATGACCTACATTTTAGGAAACAAAACATCTTAGCAAAGCCATTAAGGAATGTGACACAAGTTGGTTTAATGAATAAAATAGTATAGTGTGGAGGGTGGTTTCTATTTTAAGCAGTCTATCATCACTATCAAACGAAACCATCCGGTGACCCTTTCATATCACTGGCCTAGGCTCAATTAGGCTAAATAATGGCCGCTTGTTTTCCTGTTCTATCTAAAGCCGTTTATTGCGAACAAGGACGTGCCCTTCCTTCCTCTGCAACAATGTGAGGTATGACTACAGCTTCTATGGTAGTGTAAAAAAAAAAAAACAGAGGAGAAGAAGAGGAGGAGGGGGAGGAGGAGAGGAGAAGGGTGGGGGGTTATAACGCCTACTCTGAAACACAAACCAGCATGAGGGCAGGCAGGATTCACAAAAGGACAGGATGTTGTTGATTTGTACCGAAACCACACGGAGGAAATGAGTGTGAATTTCCTTTCTCTCTGACATCCCTGTGTGTGTGTGTGTGTGTGTGTGTGTGTGTGTGTGTGTGTGTCCCTGCAACCCCCCGCCACCACTCTCGCCCCCGCCCCCCCCCCCGCTCAGCTTGGGGCTTTTAACCAGTCAAAGGTTAACAGTTGCCCCATTATCCGTTTGCACACATCACCATGGTAACCACTACAACTCCAAATTGGGATTATTGTTTTGGAGAAAGCTAGAGACAGAGAGAAAGAATTGGGGAAGGCAATTATTTAATTTATTTATATTTGGATGAATCAGCAATACAGGTAACTGCCAATATACCAGTAAAACTTCATTTCTTTAAATTAAATCAACTGAATTTGACATATCACACTTTACAGTGTCTTCTATAATATCCTTTCTAATAAATGCCTCTAATAACATATATGGTTTTAATGTGTGACTAGGCTGCTCAATGAATTTATTGATTTTACCCTTTAGCACAATTGGAATTTTTTTATTGTTATATTAGTTTATTAATAGTATATATTAATAGAGTAAGTACATGTAAGACTATCAAGTGTTGTATGTGCTGATTGTCAAGCCCTTTGGGGCAGATTTGTGATTTTGTTCTATATAAAGGAAATAAACCTTTTTTTACAGCAGCTCTACAGTGTATGAGAAATATAACTGTTGAGGTTTCGGTTATCATATTGCATGTTGTTTCTACTTTGCAGTGTCTTGTGGTAAATATTTAACAATGCAACGCAAACCTGTTAATAAGCTGTATGTTTTGACTTTCTGTCTGCAGGGATCTTTTAACAAAAGTAACAATACTCTCGACGAAAGTCCAGAGGGACACAGGCTATTTTGATTGTGATGCTGAGCAAGAGTCGTTTATGCAGGATCTTCTTTTCTTAAGACTCAAATTAAAAAACTAACCAAAAAATGAACTAATTCAAAGATGTATTATAAAAGAATGGAAGCTTTCATAATAGACCAACACATATGTAAATCTCATGGCAGTTCCTCTCTCCTTATCCTCACATTTTTATTATCTCCCTGTCTCCCTCAGACACATACTGTAGATGCTTGCAGATTTCTGTGCGCAGCTGTGTGGCTTGCAGGCATGGCCCACATGAAGCGCTTGTTGAATTGTAGATTTCTTGTCGGTGTGATCATCCAGGCATACATGCACGGAAGGGAAGGCCTAGATTTCTCTCCAGAGTCCTCCCTCCCAGCCTTCCTTCCTGCCACATCTGCTGGCTACTGCTGTGAGCTTGAGATTTCTAATGGACAGCCCCATCTGCTTCCACAGCAGTATGACAAGTTTTTTTTTTTTGGTCATATACCACTGTGCAAATCTAACAAACCCCTGATTATTTGTACTTGTAAGCCTCTGCGTTAATCTTATACTAAAAATGTCCGGTTGGACTGTCATTCCCAGCTACTGTTTTTCCTCCAGACTAAACCACAGATATCTCTGTCTAAATCAAATTACAATGTCAATAGCTTTCTGGTTTATAAGTCTATCACTTAATGTATTTCACTAATCTATTGGTTTTTGTCAGTCGTGTATTTCCTGATTGCCCCCAAGACACAAGAACTCGACAAAAGCTGGTAATTGTTCAATGCATGTGTGTATTTGTGTTTGTGTTTGAGTGCTTGAATGCAAATCACAACGATGGCTCTACAAAAAGCTCACAGCTTACATCAAAAGCTTCCTGTTGCAGGTAAGCCATCATTTACTCCCCCCTCTTGACAAGTCACAATACGCATCTCTCACCAATTAACAGACGGGGGGGACTGTAGCTGCAGTCGACATCCTGATGACTTTGAATGCCTTCAAAGTGCATTTCACACTAGGTCACCAAGTCTGCACAACTTTCCTTTCAGACATGATATAACATCCTAAAGAGAACTAATGATAACACAAAAACAGACTCATGAATGTATCTTAAAAGAGGAGATATAATTATTTTTATGGTATTTAATAAACATATACAACATACAGTAAACAGTAGCTCATTGCACAATTGAATCATGTTTCTGGAGCAGATGTGGAGCAGAGTCATTCATTAATACGCACATTTTTTGAAAATTCATAGATCCCACTTCAGTTCTTTAATGTTTTCCCCGCCAAAAGCATCTGACTCAATAGTAGCAGTAAAAATGGCTGCATATAAGATAAAAGCACACGTTGGAAAAACAGTTGCAACCCCACAGAAAACTCCATCTCTCTTTAGAGTTCTGTCCCTGGTTTGGCAAGTCTGCTTTGCTTGCTTCCTGTAAATATTTGTGTTGTTAAGGAACATTGAGCAATGCTATTCTACCTTCTAGCTGTGCGCATTGGTCCTCTGATGCATTCAGAAGGGCGATTACTCCTACATATCACAACAACTCTGCTTGGTCATGACGATATTCTTTCCGGTTGTGGAGCAGAATGTTTGTTCGTCAAGTTTACCAAAGGATGTTGATGCACAGACGGATTAAAGGGACATTGGGAGGTGCCCTACAGTGGCGCTTATCGTCGGTGTGCAAATTGTTATATTAAAACAGAGCATTGATTCCCAACCAGGGGTTCTTCTCCAATGGATTTTAAAATATATATCCACATATTTGTGTTAGGGAGGAAACTAAAAAGTGTTTAAATTGTGATTAAATTGGTGTGATACTGATCTTTCATTAATTTTTGTCAATAACCAGCAAGCTCAATTTGAGTTTGTTGTCACCACATAGCAATTAAGAGAGAATGTAGCTTGAAAACTAGTTGAAGTTTAAATGGTTAATGGCTGAAATAGATAAAGGTGCAATTAATAAGATCCGGCCAGAAATGTAGATTATAAGGACCCAGTAGTAGAGGGGAAACGCTGCCCCTTGTTTCTTTGGAGCATTTAGCGAGTCAGTATATAGTGCAGCTTTAATGGATAGCAGTTTAAATAGTAATGAAACAGTTTAAATAGCTAGTTAGCTAAACAGTGGAAATAATTAGCGAGCTCAACAGTTGAAATAGCAACTGTGAATAAATAGCTGAAATAGTTAGCTAAAAGTATTGGATATGCGGTTGAAACAGTTAGTGGAAAGCAGTTGATAGTTTATCGGTTCGATCCCCGGCTCCTGCTCAACTAGTCTCATGTCAATGTGTCCTTTGACTCAACCCCAAAATTGCTACTGTACCTGTTCCTACTGTGTATTGATAGATACTGAATTGTAAGTCGCTTTGGATAAAAGCGTCTGCTAAAATGACTGTAATGCATAAAAGTAATGAATATAGAAAAATTTGCTAAAAGAAATGGATAAGTTGTACCCCCAGCTTCTGTTAGAATAAATTAAAACTTGATAAAAGCAACCAAACACAGAAAATTCTATTATATGAAAATTCAATTATATATAAATAATATCAATATTCTCTACATGTAATTTATAGTGTCATTTCTGATAAATTATTAAGGGACATAGATAGATAGATAGATAGATAGATAGATAGATAGATAGATAGATAGATAGATAGATAGATAGATAGATACTAACTAACTTTATTGATCCTGCGAGGGGAAATTATTTTGTTACAAGCAGCAATAGGTTACAGAGCAGCAATAGGTCACAGGTAAAAAAATCGTATTATATATAAAGAAAAATACACGTTACAATATATACAATTATAATATAGTAAAGATATGTAGAACATGATGGGTGGTGAAGATGAAGAGGTACTTGAGCTCATTTGAAATGGCTGTGGGCGTTGGTTACAACTGCAGTACATCACAGTACTTGTGTGTTTGTACAGCGTTACTGTCAGGATGGGTATTTCTGTTAAGCATTAAGGTAGACTTGGGGCCAAAAGCCACAGAATTAGCAAACGCATTGACCTGTTTTAACCTACAGTAAAACTCAAACTGAGCAAGCTGAGAGCTAGAAAACTCCATGGTTTGCCTACAGTAAGAGGCGTATCTCGACCACGAGGCCAGGTACCTTCAACTCCTCAAATATTGACTTCCTTCCTCGCTGCCCGCCTGGTCAGGAGGTGTGTTTGTGTGCTTTGGAGTCGGGAGAGGTGTGCGGTAAGAGAGGTAGGAAGAGGGGGTGGGGGCGCATGTACTGTGTGGTTGTATGAGTCTGTGTGTCCACATCCATCAAAATAAAGAGTTTGATGACTTTGGCCTCCTCTATTTGCACCATAATAGGATACATTAGACCTAATTCACTTAGAGCCATTAGAGAGTTTAAAAATTCCTTTAACAAAATAACAACAGAGGCCAAATGAGCTACACTGGGTCAGCTGCTTTAGGATTTGTACAACAGGTTGTTTTGAAACAATATCCTCGCTATTATATTACGTTTAATCAGATACTTATTTGCAGACTTTGTAAAATGGGTTTTATTTGTGTGAAATTTTGATACTCAATGCATCAGTTTCACTTCATCATTTAGATTTTGAGATAAATCTTCTTTTTATTCAAGTTACAATGACTAAAACTTTGGTGAAGCAATACACATTGTTCAGAACAAAGATAAATAAAAATTAAAAATAACCTCCATAAGTCTATTATGTCTTCACTCTGACTTGGGTAATGCTTTTTTGCTCAAGCTAGAAACGCATTAGTAGATCCTACATTTTGTTAAGTTTTTATTGGATGCTGCATGTTTTGAAGGTTTTCTTTTGCCTGAAATTATTATTTTTTAACTATTAATTAATCATGTTTAATCAGAATATACTCAAGGACTACATTCAAGCAAATCGCTAGAATTGAAATATTTCTATCTAACCCCAAATCAAGCAACTCTTTTGTTGTTGTAGTCAGCTCATACAACTGTATTCCACTTTAGTCTAAAAAAATCTTTTGCATGAACATTTGACATTTTGAAAGGAAATCTTGTGACCAGTAATTTGCCATGGTTACGCAGGAGGAAATGGGTTTTGTGGCTCCAGATAGTCACACCCATTGTTAGAAAAGCCCTGGTCCCTCAGCAGCGGTCTGTCCAGATCAGCAGTGCGCCCATAGGACGTTGTTGTTTTTGTGTTCCGGGCAGCCATCCCAGGAAATGTGGCCTCACCTGGTCTGGGTTGGTCATACTTCTTACTTAAGACAACTTTGAGAAGCATATGCCATTTAGCAGAAGCCTTTTTCTCTGTGCTATTACTGGCAAGGTTGTTACATTGAGCGTAGGCCCTCAAAATAGTGGCCTCAAAATAACTGCAAATAGTCTACAGAGCCCTATTAGGAAGATTTGTCTCAGAGAATGCCTTCTGAAAAGATTATTGTTGACAAGCGGGAAGATAATTATTCTTAATTCAAGATCACTACAAGTGCTGATCAGTTGATGTTTGCTTACACATGAAAAAATGCTTGAGAATCAAGTAAATGTGCCTTTAAACTCCACCAGGATCATTTTGCTGGGGAGTTGCATGGACACTTGAGGATCCCTGGTTTGGAAACAACTGACCTCCAGGTCAGGTAGACTATATTTCCACTGGATGACACAGACACGGTGTCCATGTTGACAAGCATCCGCCCTGCTGAAATGCTCTCGGGCGAGACCCTGTATCCATGTCAGCTGCAGGGGCGCTGCTCTGTTGCTGACCCTGACCTTTGAACTTCCTGGGTTGGGGAAAAAGCGATGGAAGTATTTCCCTGTAGGGATCAATAAAACCATCTCATTAAAACACTGTGATACATTTTTAGCAGGGGTGGTACTAGAGGGAATCGTATGCTTTAGACTCTGGACTAAATGTCCTCTATATCGTTGTTTATACGACTCCCTGAGTTCATCAGAGCAGTTATGTATGAAAACCAGGGTAAAATGTAAACTAGGTGTCTTGAATGTCATAAATACAAAAGTGTCATGAATCTAAATCTGAATTAGTAAACTATCTAATCTGAATGCACATTGCAGGCAGTTGTTGTTCATGGATTTAGTAGCTTGTTTGACAGTTTATTCTTTTATGTCCCCTCTCAAACATGCTCATGACATTCAGTCATAATATATATTAAGTTATATTTTGAGTGAGCGAATGACAAAATAACACAAAGTTAAATACCAGCCCCTATTTTTAGTTAATGGAGTCTTGGTACATTTTGGTCTTTAACTTTAATTTTTTTCAATACAAATTACTACAAGTGATAATAAGTCATAACATTACTATAGAACATTTTATGTTTGAATAGAATAAACAAAACAAAACAGTTTCATGTTTTCTACACACAAGTACAGCAGATACATATAAAAAATAAAAATGTATAATTATCACAACTCAACAATTTTTTGGACTTTTAAACAAATTTGTTCAGGAACAATTTCACAGGTGCACAGTGTCTCTAAAATAAAACATGGCGAAAACCATACTCTATAAGTAAAACCTTCTTTTCAATTGAAAAGATCATCAGTTTATTGTCTCATTCCCTAGTTTCAAGTCTCCGTCATTACTGCATGATGTTCATTTAGTAAATTATGGTCCCATTTAGAGTAAAATAGACCATGAAGCTGGGTTTGCTTTAGGGTGTAGCCACCTTGTGATTGTCGCTTACAAGGCGTTGTCCGGTTTGGGTGTCGTCTGAGTCTTCATCCAACAACTTTAACCCTTACACAGTGTGTTTTTAGTTCATGAAAGTTAATTAGCTGTGTGCCTTGCATACATGTCTTATTCAGCATGTGGTTGTACTTAGCTCTACCCTTTCATGTCACTTCTGGTTGCAAAAAAACAAGATGGCGATGACCAAAATGCCCAACTTGAGGCTTCTAAATGGCAGTCCACAACCCAATGGGCGACGTCACCGTGACTATCCACCTCTTATATACAGTCTATGGTGAAAACACTTTGCATCTTTAGGACTGAGCATCATTGAAACAGTCAGTTGGCAACAGATTCTGCTTTCACCAGATGACTGTTTATATTGTAGCACCAAAGAGCAACTTTACCCTCAAGGCTATTGAGAAAATATTATGCGCTTTTGGAATCCTGATACACAAGAACATAAATATATGTGCACATATGTGCATCCATGAACATGTATGCAGCATACGGTGCATGCAGAAATATCACACATGAGAACACACATCCCTAACTTGGCCTTCTATCCCTGTTTCCATAGTCAACCGGCTGGTTGATATTATGTCTAATTCCAGGCATGTAATTAGTGTGTAGCCTGTTCTGGTTCTGTCTGGGTCAGTGTTGAGACTGCATATGTGTGTGATTGTGTGTGTGTGTGTGTGTGTGTGTGTGTGTGTGTGTGTGTGTGTGTTGAGTGTGATGTTAGCCAGCAACACAGGATGGGTTGTGGACTACGCCGCTCTAAGCCGAACCACACATGGAGGGCAAATAAAAAATAATCTTACTGTGCTCACACACACACACACACACACACACACACACACACACACACACACACACACACACGCAGAGAGAGAGTAGTTCTATCCTTTGTACACTTGTGCCAAGGATACCCAAGTAGTCATAAGCACAAATACATAAATAGCAAAGAACAACCAATTTGGGGTGAATGCTTTTTACCAGGCCACCGCAAAACATACACATCACTCATATTAAAACTCAAGAATGTGCCAAACTAAGCAGGCAGGCAGACAGCAGCAGAGTTTTGACTTTTACATTTAGTTGAAATGCTAATGATCCCTGCCCCCACAAGTAGTACAAGTGTACATCAAAGATGAAATAGGATATAAATAAATCATAAAAGCATGTGTGGGCTACATGTTGACTGTATGAAACTAATTCTCAAAAATATCAATGTCAATTTCAGAGGGGGTAATCATTTCCAAAGTCCCAACTTCTAGGTGGTTTATTGTAATTTCACTTGTCACCTCTGTTGTACACTACAGTTCAGTTACTCTGGATGTCTAGTACTTTGCTTTTCTTATTATTATTTTAATATAATTCTACCGCTACTTCTGCCTATTCTTCACATGATAATACCGTTTTTAAGCTTTTCCTTATTTGAATGAAAGAGCTAGGGAGTTTCACTTAAAAAGTAAAAGTTGTAATAATGCAGAATAATGGCCCCTGTGAGTATTGTTATTCGGCCATTAATGCTGATGCTTTAACATGGAACTAGTATTACGTTTGTCAAGGTTGAGCCTATTTTAACTACTTTAAATAGTAATTTATTATTTAAATTCTAACAGTACATCAGATAAGCCCACCATGTTTTGGTCGATCTTAGCTCTGATAACTGTAGAAGAGTATAAAGTAAAATATTTTCCTTGGAAATGTTGTGGAGTCATAGCACAAAGTGGCATGAAATGGAAAAACAAAAGTTAAGTAAAAGTACAACTGTCCTTAAGTAGAGTACTTAAGAGTACTAGTAAATGTACTTTGCACTTACATTTCACCACAGAATCTGTGTGTGGGATATGTGTGCATGTGTGTGTGTGTTCATCCTTGGGGTGCCTGGATGATATGTGCTCATAGCGACACTTGGAATGCCCAGAATGCGAGAGGTGGAGAGGAGAAGCGAGGGCCTTTGAAGCCACGCCCCTGACGGCAGGTCACGCTTCAGTGATTGGTCGGTCCCTGGAGGTCGGAGTGCAGTCGGGGTCCTGTCACTCTTTTGAAGAAAGGTCAAAAGTCAACTTCCTCCGGAGCTCTCCTTTCCTCCTCTTGCCCGGCGGGGTTCTTCCAGCTTAGACGAGAACCACAAAGTCAAAACTAAACCCGTTTTTACATTTTTTTTTCCAACCGAACAGAACAGTCTTATTGCTGATATCCATTTGTCTCAACTTTATATTTTTGACCACATGTATACAAACACAATACATATCTAATCAAGTACAAATATCTTTCTGTGGTTTGAGTTGAAATCATCAACCATATAGTCTTAATGTTAAACTACATAGAAAAACGCCACATATTTATAAACTTTATATCAGATACATAATTCCAGCAGGAAAAGGAGAAGAAAGACATTGAATACATGTACAGAAATTGGGTCTAATCACCTTTTAAAACAAGTTAGCTAGGTGGGTAATTTCTTGTGGAACAAGATATAGTGCCTCATTCTTCCATTGTTTTTCCTTTTATCTGGTGTGTGTATGTCGTACACTTGCATGTAAAAAGGATTAAAGAAGTTAGTGGTTGTAGCAGAGATGAGATCAGATTTTATCAGCATTTGGCCACAAAAATATCGAAAGGTGCCAGTGTTTTCGTTTCGTCTTTTCTAAATCTTTACCCAGTGCTGAATATTTTACATAGCACCTATAGGACAATTATTTGGTGGAGGTCTTTTTACCTTTGATAAGGCAGCGTTCCTGTGTTACAGTGCTGTCTCGGGTCAGGTTTTAATGGTCTAAGGAACCTACGCTTTTTTTTGCCCTAAGCATGTGTTTTCTTAAGTTATAGTTTGTGGAACTGCCACGACCAACGGACTAAATGGCAATCATTGAAATAAAAACAGAAAAAAAAGATGTCAGGAAAAAGGTACATTTAGCACCAATGCTGCTTTTAAAGTCAAATTTAGAAGCCAGACGGTCTCAGAGCCAGACAACACAGTGGTGAAATCCACACCAAATCCACAACATGTTCCCTATTTTCAGACTGTCTGTGAACCAAATGTATTTAATTTTACCCCTGTGTTTCACATGTTTGAGTTGTTCATGTCATGTGAAGCAGGCACAAATAGAGACCAACAGTATTGCAGGCGAGTTATCGGCACCCCATAAGTTGTGATGGCTGCAGCATCAGCAGTATCCAACTTCAGCTCACAGACACTCTGATGACAAGCTTAAATTAAGCCTTCAGAGGAGGGACGGGAGGACAAGAGGAGAGGAAAGGAGTAGAGGAGAGGAGGAAAGACAAGAGGATCAGGTGAGTGGAAAAAGGGAGTTAAATGAGAGGAGAGGGCAGAAGGACGGAAGAGGGAGAAGAAAAGAGGGTATATGAGAGGGTTGTGGGGATCAAAGGAAAGGAGGAGGGAGGTGAGAGGAAGATGAGGAGGAGATGAGAAGAGAATAAAATTATCGGGGGGAGGAGAGAGGAGCAGAGGAAGGAGACGTGGAGGGAGAAAGGACCGGGGGAACAGGCTCTGCGTGAGACAGCGACAGCAACTTCCTGTTAGCCATCAGTCTGGAGAGCAACATAGGAGGATGAAGTGGGTGGCAGACAAAGGAACATCAGTTTCATCTTGGAAACCAAACTGTGAAAATTTCTCAATTTAGTCAGCTGTGAAGTGGTCATGTTTAAAGAAGCAGGTTTAAGAAAGAATGTCTGGCAACAGGACAGATTAGACCAATGCTGGGATTTTATTAAATACCTGATGTCAGCCGGCAGATGCTGACACAGAGACTGCTTTCTGTCTGTAAACCTGCAATGAAATTTTATTTTCTCAAGTGACCCTGAGCTCCATTATTATGGTTTTCATTTCAACATTTTG
Organism: Cebidichthys violaceus; assembly: GCF_023349555.1. Taxonomy (NCBI): domain Eukaryota; kingdom Metazoa; phylum Chordata; class Actinopteri; order Perciformes; family Stichaeidae; genus Cebidichthys; species Cebidichthys violaceus. Next base: position 3,788,737 of record NW_027176373.1, read on the forward strand.
GGAAGTAAACCTTGTTGCCAAGAGTCAGACGTGAGGATTGATTGATGCCACCCTCTTGTCTCTGCTTTAAGTCTGAAGCCGGAGTCAAGCCACAGTTAGCTTAGCTTAGCATAAAGATTGGAAGCAGGGAGAACCGGCTATCCTGGCTCTCTCAGCACCTTACAAAAGCTCACTCCAGTGAGTCACTTTGCTTGCTCTGGCTTCATACTTTCCCAAAACATGAAACTATTACATTCAATTTTGTTCAGAGGCTTCTCAACCCTGCCACATATGTACTGGGCTTAAGGCCCTGGAAAGGCCTAACTGAGGAGTTAAGACTCACTGATTCATTATATCCTGTTTTGAAACATCTTCTTAAAACCTACTTTTACCTGAGATCTTATCCTGATGTTATTATATGTTTCTTTTTTTGAACCTGAGTCTTTTTCATACTTTAATTTAATTTAATCTAAATGTATTTTATTTCTGGTCCAAAATACAAAATTAAGTGTGTTCAGCACTTTTTATATAAAGTAAGATCTTGTCTTCTTGAGTCATAAAAATAGTCAAATTTAAATATTTTTTCGTCTGCTTATGGAGCTGACATGGCTCAGAGTTGGCCTTTCAGAATGATCTAAATGAACACTGATGTAAACACTCTGTGGGATTATAAATATGAGTATTCTATAGAGATGGACACATCTTTAAAGGTGTATGTAAAACAGATTTAGCTCCGTGTGAGTGTGTTTGTGTGAATTTGTATCCAGATGTGAGTACAGTGAGTGTGCTTCACAAGCCTCTGATTAACATAATAACATCTCCTCCTGAGCTGAGAGGATGTGGCTCAAGAGGGATGCTTTGACTCACAGGCTCTTCTATTGTAATGGATGATGAGGTGGTCAATTTCCAAACTAAGGTCCAGTCAATACAGGATATGAATCAGGATCCGATTCAATAGGACCAGAAAATAAACAGCAGCTCTTCACTACAGGGTTTATTTTTAACATGATACGATTCTCACTGAAATTAATCATCTCAGCTTCAGGAGCTGAGTCAGTGATAATGATTATACCCTCACTCAGCTCATTGTAGTCTACAAAGAATATTTTTCTCCATCAGATGAGCATGTGTCTCTGTGCAGTGCATTTATGTACCTGGTTGCCTAACTTGACATAAAATGTGGTTCATAAGTAATGTATTGTTTGTATGCTGTTTATTAACAAATAAATTAGTCATCTGGCCTTTGGGCAAACAAACTCATTGGAAAAGTAAAATAGTATATATATATATATATATATATATATATATATATATATATATATATATATATATATATATATATATATATATATATATATAGTTGACCTAACTTTTGTGGCTGATTCACTTTAATTTGCTTCATAAGAACTATTTAACTGTATTTTACACAAATGTATTGGAAATAGAACATGAAATGTATACCCCATGAACCCATAAATTTCACCAACATGCAACAGTATATCTGCCCAAAGAGCTTATTTGTTTATTTGTTTTATTACCAAAAGGTCTGCATGTTTCTTTTTTTTAGCTAAAATAAAAATTCATGTTTTCTCTCCTGACTGTCTTTAAGGTGGATCAGCACTATTCTCCTTTATGTGTCAAGCGGCTCCTCTAAGATTTGTTCAGTTTTTGACTTTTAATATTTTTATTAACTGTTTAACTGATTGCGCAGTTAAACAGTTTTTTAACAACACCCAGACTGCAAAGAACAATGCTCTGTTTGTATCAGGAAAACACAATGTTGATTGTTAAAATGATGTCTTCTCAGATGGTTCTGTGTAACAAACCATCTGGCAGTTTGGATTAGTTTATTTGACCCTCTGTTCTTTTAAAGGTGGAGCATCTGCACAACTGACCTGGAAATGTAACATTTCATTCTGGACCTCACCTCTCCTTTTCCCCCCTTCTCCACCACACCTTCATTTCCTAAATTGATCCCCACATCCTGCATATCAGGCAGATTAGCCTCGGATTAGCCAGGTAAACACAGGAAAGTGTGTGTGTGTGTGTGTGTGTATGTGTGTGCATGTGTGTATATGTGTGTGTCGAACCAGAGGGGGAAGTGGAGTCTTTGATCAGGCTAATGAGCTGCCATTCCTCCCTCCAGGGCCTGCTGGTTGGCTGGGGGTGTATGGACACCTGAAACAACATGGAGGCCACGCATAGCCTCCAGTTGCTAACACACACACACACACACACACACACACACACACACACACACACACACACACACACCCTCGTCAATGCAGCACACCCGCATCCTGCCACCATTATTGTCTGCTTGCCACCTCCCACCACCCCCTGCTAGTCGTCTCTATCCATGTGTCAGTCACACCCTCACTTCACCTCCAATCTCCTCTGCAGCTCCCACCCGACTAACAGTAGCCTATCCTTTCACAATTTTCACACCACCTACCTACCGCCTTGCCCCCTACCTATCCTCTGTTCTGTCACTCACACACACTTCCACCTTCACTCACCATCCCCCGTTCACCTTCATCTATTATTCTCTTTTGGCTCATCGCCAAGTGTCAAAATGCCTCATGTGAGCGTTTTCCCCCTTCTTTCTTTCCTTCTTCTTTGCGGCAACACAAACATCCATCACATGTTTAACTCTTCATCAAGGTCTCACTATATTATCTACTGTAATATTGTTTGGGCTGCTACATATCTATCATACTGTATCTTTTCTCATAAATTACTTATAATTCATAAGAGGTTTTTGAGAAAGATTTCACATTTTAACAGGCGAGGTCCAACTGCACCACTGTTTAGAAAATATCTATTGCTGTCTACAGATGAGGTAAATGATATTTACATACATAACATGCTTGTTTAAGTTTAAATACATGAATTGTAGGCAAAATCTCCTAGATACAGTTTATTTTATCTACAGACATTCACTCATATACAACTAAGCAAACATTTTACCTTTTCTGTTTACACTATTTTACATACATTTTTAAAAATCAAATTTAGACTTCCATGGTTATGGATTTCACCAATTTTAACACTGACATTTGTATCTTCCTTGCTAGCTGTTAGGACACGTAAAATTAGCATTTCATCTGGAACCTTATGGCAAGTTGCATCTGTAGCAAGTTTTACTACTGTTTTTGCTTGCTTGTGTGTTTTGTTTTTTATAGATATTCGTTGTGGTATGTGTTCTTTTCTTTTTTGTTTTGTTTTGTTTTGTCTTTAATGAGTGATCATTTATTTATTTGTTTAAATAGGGGAAGACTCTGAATTAGCATTTCAGGCGTCCTTCCTCTCCTGCGCTGTAATTACTTGATTTTTGCTATTCTATCTTCATTATTGTGCAAATTAACTAAACTTAAACTAAACTAAACACATAAACGCAAACAGCGGCACACAACAACTAACACTACTTTGCTTCCTTCCTGTCCTAAAATATGGCTGTTGAGGAGTAGGAGGGTTGGTACTGTAGTTCCAGTGTATTTCCTGTTCCTCCCAAAAGTCTCTGCTGTTGGGGTAGTACTTCAGTGTAAACAGCTTTGAAACACAAACCTGGCGACAACTGGCAATCGTGAACTCATTATCACTTCTATCAATATTAAGACTTTTAGTTTGGCAAATTTTTAAAACATAATAATCATAGCAGATTTCTTGTCTAGTGAGCTGTGTGGTTTTTTAATCTGTTATTTGTGTAATTTCATAGTTAATGAGGTAAAGAAACATTCAGTCCTTTACTTCCTGGGTTTAGTTCCTGGGAGTGTTTGGTCAAACAGGCTCACAACCTGTCCTGCAATAACCGCTTTTATGGTTCCTCTCCAAGGAAGTTTACAGCTCCTAAAAAACACTGACCCACCCACATACATCACACTTCCTCACCCCTGCTGACCCCTCAACCCCGATGTGTGTCACTCAAGGTGGTGACAGTCAGAGATGGCGCTGCTGACACGAGGGCACTCAAGCGATAAGCATTTGTCTTTGCCCTCCTGCTTTTTTCTCTTCTGTGTCTCTCTCTCTTCCTCTGTGGCCTTTGCAGCCTGTTGCTATGTGACCCATTGACCCATGACTTGATTGGTCTCTGACAGCCATCTAAGCACTTTCTTATTTCACAATGACAGCTACAGGACAATATATGACTTGAATATTTTTAGAATGGAACAAGAATGTAAGTTAAAAACAAAGCGCATCTGGGTGTTCGGATTTCATGTGGCACTGCTGTTTAAAGGTATAACCTAGAATTTATTTGACCATCTAAAACTGGTTCCTGCTCACATTATACTCTTTGCCATGCGTTTGTTATGTTAAATGGTTAAGGAACTTTCTTAGCCCATCATGACTCAAATTACAGGTCTATAATGATAAAGAGGAGAAGCTTAATATTAAGGTTCAAAACTCTTTAACCTTTCGTCTAGTGAATCACATGGCTTCTTCAAATAAATCCACATCTCCTGAACATATTTTACTTTTCTCACCATCCTGTCATGAAGCTGTCTTACAATAATTGAGAAATTCACATTTCCACAGCCCACACATCTCTGTGAAACGCTTATCTGCATGATTTCAAAACCTTCTTACCACAGATGTATCCGTGTTATATTTAGTTCTATGGTGTAGCAACACTGTCAGCTGTCTGTAACTGACACAGGAAACTGAAAAATAAGTTTCCGAGGTGAGGGAAATGGAAACAAAACACTGATTCACAATGTTCGTGGGCCAGCGCTGCTGATACATTCTGGTGTTGCGACATGTGCAGATATTGTAAGATAAAGGTCTTAAGAATAGATTTTGCGGTGAAAATATAAAGGTAATCAGCAAATGATCATGTTTTCATCAATCATTTTGTTAATGTACATTTTGTCACACCATCAAAACATGATTGGTGCCATTTGACTCATTTTTTCCTCCCAAAAGGACTGTAATACATGGATGTACATCTTAATATTCTCTTATTAAAGACAAAGAAAAGCACTTGTGTTCATTTTAGTTTTGATTCTTCTACTTTTCTTCACCAGCTGAGTTATTACTCATCTCACATGGACAGTTCTAGTGTGTGTGTCTGTGTGTGTGTGTGTGTGTGTGTGTGTGTGTGTGTGTGTGTGTGTGTGTGTGTGTGTATGGGTGTCTCAGTGTGCACTCAGGATGTTTTCACAGCGCTCACTTTTGACGGGGTGATTTACATCCTCTCAGACCTTCTTGTAGAGGGACACACACACAAACACACACTCCACAGACCAAAGAGCGGAAGACATGCTCAGCAAGAAAACAGGTTGATGATCAAACCGGTTTAACAGAGACCTTATGATGTTTGTATAGAGATCTTGTCCTAGAAATCTGTTTCACATACTCAACCCTGACAGCACTTCCGCTGAACTCTGAATGTGAGGGTGATGGATATTTCAGAAGTTAGTGGGGTCCTGTCACACAAACATTCTGCTTCTTTAAAGACTGGCTTCCTGACCCAGGAATATTTCGCTTTGGCAGCACAACCATACATTTCAAAAAGACACCTTGACATATCATGAATGGTAAACTTCTGAGTTCTGTTGTTTCAGGAATGCATCACCAGCAGTGGTATTGACAGCTGCAAAGATTAATGTTTAAAGTGTTAACCACGCACTGATGAAGTTTGATACGCTTCAATGTCATAATTGCTGATAGGAAACAGTGGGCACATTATACCGATGCTAACTAGCTTGTGGGTGTTCCTAAAATTACATGTAGTACAAATACATAGTTTGATATACATCTCAACCTTTTCCGGCCTCTTATCTCATTTTCATGTGTTGTCAAGATGTGAATTTGAGTCAAATTGTTGTTTTCTGTTTTCAAGAGCATGTGAGGAACTCATTAAATATATTTTCTAGAATTGCTGATGATTGTGTTTGAAACCCTGTCAATACAATTTTCTGTATCTAAAATATATCAAAGCACCATCAAGTTGAGAAACTTTGTGTAACAGAATTGAACAGTTTTTAGAAATTGTCCATTAAATGCAATGTGTTTACTTTAATAGTAAGGAGGTGAGAAAGTACGCAAGGTTTGAACCTCTCTCTCAAGCTTTCTTTATTCATGCTTCACACAACTATTTCTGTCAATTTTAGTCTGCGCAAATGAGTGCAACACTTTACCTTCAAGGAGAAGCTGCACGTTTGCGCCGTCATCCCAATTTGAACAATTATCATGTTACACCTGTCTGACAACAGGCCTTTAGCCATGCCTTCGAATATGGCCGTTATACAGTAACACTTTTGGCCTCCAAAATGGTCAAACAACACTTCAGAAAACTAGTTTGTTTCAAGCATACTCTAGATTTTACAATAAGTATTTAATTTGGGGTCATCCATCAAGGCACTCACCTATACTGAAGCAATTCTGCATACAGACTCTGGCGTCCGGACCATGCTTCTCTTTTGGGTATTTGTTTGGACCAAACGATCAGCACATTGTCGTGCAGATATATTCAGGAAATGTGGCTTATCGGTCACCTCCTTTGCAAACCTCTGCAACTAACAGTTACCCATTACGCCTCTCTCTGCTTAGACTCACAGGGACATTCATGTACGTCTTCAGTGAAGTATAATTTGACCAGAGCATTTGAGCTATCCAGAGGTTCACTTGGGGAGCCAGAGGATCATCTGTGGTACCACTTGGATTGTGACTTTAGGCCAAAAATGATGCATGGGCGTGTCCAAAGGGCCACTCTGTGCACACCACGGACTGTATGAATGGAAGTTGAGTGTTTGTACAGCTGACCTGCGGTGCGCATCCGGTGTAAAGGAATATGACTAACATTGCTACACAAAACAGCAAACCATTCATATCTACTATCCAAATCTCTAAGGTGGAGTGGATTTCTTAAATTTAATGTATCAAGCAGAAACCCATGGTAGTCAGTAAACTACACTACATTACCCCACAAAGACTCTCTCCAACTTTTGACGGAAATTGTTCTGTAATGACTAACATTTGCACCCAATTGTTGTGTAACACTGTCCGTTAGAAGTGTGTGTCAAACAAAGAATGTTCATTGCATGTATATGTGTGTGAGTGTATGTGTCTCTGTATTCTTGTGTGAAAGTGTGCCTCTGCATAAGTGTTTCAATTCACATTACTCCTACTCTCCAACAGCGGACTGTCTGTTTTACCCCTTTCTCCCCCTGTTGTTCTCCTGCTCAGGTGAAAGGGATCCTGGGAACAGCCAGGTTCCAGCTTCCCAAAAGCCTCTCTCAGTGCTCGCGGCTCACAATGGAACAAAGATGGTCTCAGTGTTGGGATGCTTATAGGAAACCCAACCCAGACTGTAATGGCCACAGTTTGACAACTGGGAACCAACAGGAGAAGGGAGGATAGGATACATCTGCTGTAAAGGCCTGGTAGATTTTTACATCTTTGTGTTGAATCTGTCACACTTACACGTGATAATCTGTTGATCATCCAAAAGTGAGAGTAAATTAGGGTTACGGGGTCTGATCCAATATTCCTCTCCAGAAACTTCTTGACCAATCAGTAGGAGCCACTAGAATTAAAAAAGGAGTCTTTGCAGTGGTGGGCAGGTTACCTTTGTTCTGCGTAGGGAGTGGTTTTGTCTTGCCTTCTTCCTCAATGACATTGAGGATCAGGGTAAGCTGCAACAGCACCCCTGCTGTATTGGTGGGGATTCAAAGTCTTGCTAAAGGACACTTCAGGACATTTGCTAGAGTGATGAATTTTGGTTGGGATGGTCTGCAGTACAATATAAGTACCATACTATACCATGATGTACCATATGAGTACATATATATGTGTGCCTGAGCCGGTGAATAAAGAGAAAGCTCTGTTTCTGAAAGTCTCGCTGTGCTCAGCTCTCTGGTGTGGACTTTAGTTTCAGTCCCACTTTCCCGTTCGCACTTTCAGCTATCAGCTTTATTTTAGTTTACTGATTGCTTTCAGACATGTAGGAGCTGTGTTAAGTTACTGATGATGACTCGACTGGTCCTATTGTTGGACCTGACTTGGACTTGATTAAGTTGGTCTTGACTACAGCCCTGGTAATAGTATACCATAGTATACCAGGACATACCATACCATAATATATAGAGTTCTGCTACTTAACTGTCGGTCCAATGCCAAGAGAGAAGAGAATAAGCCGAGTCTACCAGACTTGAAGAACATATTGCAAGAAAGGTACAGTGTCAAACCTTTCCATTCTTTTAACCGAAACCCTCCAATATCAAAGATCAAGTAAATCAAGAGAAAACAGATGGTACAGTAAGAGTGAACAGGAGGCATGGGTGAAAGAAAACAGGTGACGAAAAACAGAATATTCAGAGTGTGACACCACAACAGAGGCTCCAATGGTAAACATGTGTGGTGGTTTGGGGCTTAGTGGTTGCCCCAACTCCTTGGTTTGAGGTGAGAAGCTTGGCATGTCTAGTGTCTCTGTACTCTGTCACTGATATGTTTAAGGATTTTAACAAACGGCATTGAGCTACAAGCGGTCCACCAGTAAAATTCTCTATTACCTGTATCACGCTTTGCATGGATTCAGCTGCCTGTCTGGTTTCCTCAAGTTGTTGACATAATTAAATTAAAGAACCACCGTGTTGAGCTAAACTTTGTGGTAACGACAAGATCATCTGCCTCACCACCCAACCACTAGCAATGATGTTGTTTAAATGATGAGTCGGTATTCTTGACGTTGTATAATATCTTTGCTGCACCAAAGTAAAGTTAATTTCAGGCAATTATTTCACAACTTATATTAAATACACCTTGGAAAAAATACTGAGGTCCAGACTTCTTGGACCTCAATGGTGGATATGCCCATGCTTGCCAGCACTCGTTTCCTAATGCCTGAATATCATTAGCCAGAATCTCAATTTCCTGGCTTCAACCATTATTGCAAAAAAATACATGTAAATGTACCAAATTTGACAGTCTCCCTGTCATCCATGAGGTTTATCTGTCTGTCTGTCTGTCTGTCTGTCTGCGTGGGAGTGGCCATGCCTGTCTGAAGTTTCTGGGGCTTAGAGCGGCGCATTGTACAAAGTGACAACCCCATCAAAGAGACCAGGCCCGCATAAAAGGACGTTTTATGACTCTGCCCTTCAAAAGAACAGTTTGAGGAGTTCAAAGCACACACACAGGGAGAGTCAGACTGTGGATGGAAAGTTCAGCGCAAAACCAAGTGAGACAGAAAGGATGGAAGAGAGAGAGAGAGAGAGAGTGGGGGGGGGGACATAAAAGGCGAAGAGAGGAAAACCCTCAAAAGCTATTTGATATCTCTCATCAAAGAGCGATACTAACCTGCCTCACTTTGCATTTCCAGCTCGACGCTAAATCTTCAACATGAGGTTGTCATTCTCTCCACGGCAGACATACATCAAGCCCAGCCGTGGTGTTTGATCGATCCCAGTTTGCACGTGTGTTTTTAGGGCACACACCTTCCAGCCACATGCCTGGGATTTTCTTCAGAAGACAGGAAATGTCATTTTGTGATTTACAGTGAGGTATTGATGGATCGTTAAAATAGGAACAATGGTCAATGCTGATGGACTGCCCTTTTGTACACCTTTCCGCTGTAGTTCAAAGATTTAAAGCCTCAGCTGGACGGTCTGTCAAGAAGGCAGACACCCTCAGTGTTTTTAATTAATGGCTTCAGATCAAAGCTCTCCAGCTGCATTTTCTCTCCAAAATTCTTTCAATTCACCAAAAATCCTGAATATGGTTCATGCTCAGATATATGATAACGCCAATGTGATTATTTTGTAGTCATCAAGACATTAAACATTTCTTCGATTATCTTGAATATTTTATATTCATGCCAGCAGCTAATGCCGGAGGAGTTGTGTCATTATCTAATTTTTTCAATTTAAGTCTTCATATACTTCTTTGTGTTTGTCTACTTCTCCATTTCTTTGCTTTTCGTACCTGCAAAACATTGGATTAGTAGTTTAAATCCGATGTTGTGGATGTTTGAGAAGCCAAGTCATTTTGCAGTAATGATACTTACTAGAGATGCAAAACTGAATTGTACAAAAATTAACCGTTTAATGAACCTTGGGCTTGTTAGACCACGGCATCATTATTAGAAACAGGCCTGCAAATTATCTGATGAGGAGCCGGAGACATAGAAGAGGCAACTATCTGAGCTAAGGTCTGCTTGACCATTAAGTAGGCTGCCTAATGCAATGTATTCAATCAGTGTTATGGCTTCATATGATATAGAAATATCATACCTTACTATCAATCAATATATGTAGCTCAAATGCATTGGAAATGGTTATGTTCTTCTTCTCCCTAATGTGCAAAACAAACCTAAACCGTGACCCAAAAACCACAATACAAACCGAACCGTGGGCTTAACGCCACTAATACTTACTGTCATGCACTCTAAATGTGCTTCAAAGTAGTCGGTCTATATTGTTTTTGCTGAAACTCAACTGTAGATTTGATATTTGAGATCCAATAGTGAAATGGCTCCAGATTAGTCCATTGATTTTAATTTTGTACCTATCTGAGTCAACACTCTAAATGCAGGCAGCCTAAACCTTCTATTGCATTACCATAATAAATCATGTATTAAAAGCCTTGTTTAGGCAATATTTATATACTTTTATGCAAAGATGCTCAACCCTCTTACACTATATATGGAGGCAATATCTTGTGTGTGCATGTTATCTGATAGTATATAAGATATGCACTTAACAAATTAAACATACAAAACTTTCACATGTTGATTTTAAGCCTCTCAAAAAAAATGAATTCAATCCAATGGTGTTTCACGACAAGTAGTACCACAGTAACACATCAAAGCCTTCTTCTCTTGACATCAAGCTATTTAGTTGTACATCTTCCATTCATTCACTTGTTAAATCATCTTTGAGTCTTACCCCCTGGTTCTCTTCTCTTTAAAACATGTTGTACCTTGAATTAAGTTTGTGCTGTCGTTTAATATGTATGACAAGACATGTAGAATAAACTGTAGAAAAGGGAACTAATAAACACAATGAAACAAAGACAGAGAGAGAGAGAGAGCGATTGGAGACAGACGGCAGGTAATGGCTCATTCATTATTCATCATGGAGAAAAATGTTGCCTTCCTTATTGAATCACAATGTCACACAGATGGTCACTTTCCCTAGATGATTGTAACAGTAACAGTGACCACAGTGCCATAATGGAACAACTAATACTGACTTGCACATATCAGGTCAGAGACAGCCAAGTAAACATCTGTGTGTGTAAAGCAGATGTGACGTGAAAGTATTCCTTACTTAGATCATATTTCTGTTGGTAAAACGTGGAAAGCATGTAGAATCTCAATTTCTATGCAGGCAGTGGACATTTTCTTAATTTTATGTGTGCGTAACAGGGCGTGTTGCACTGGTGGTGGTGATTAGAGGTGGAGGTGTGGGGGTATGCTGTTGGAGGTGGCAACCGTACCCTAACCTCCCTAACTAATCCCCCAGTAACAAAGGCTTGCTTCTCTGCTCTGCTGGACTCTGAGCCCTGCTGGACTCTGCCTCAGCCTCCAGGCCCAAAAACCTGCTGTTTACAATTTCCCTATTTCTGCTTTAAATGTTGCTTCGCTCCGAGAGAAAAAGAAAAAGGGTGGGATGGGGGGTTAGAGAGATGGAGAGAAAGGCAGAGAGGCCACAAAGGTGCTGTTTTGTCCGACAGGGACAAGGGAGCTATTACACGAGAGATGGAGGGAGGGAGGAAGGAAGGAAGGAAGAGAGATTCAGGGAAGGTGGGGGGGCCAATGGGTGGAAGAGGAGGTGGAGGAGGAGAGGGTCCCATTGGGGATTAGCCAGCCAGCTGCTCCCTCAGGGACCAGACATGAGAGACATTTTCATTCTGACAGGAAGAGGGACTCCAGAGAGCAGTGAAGAAGAGACAGGAAGGATAACCGCAGAAGGACAAACTTTAAAAAAAGCAGAGGAGGAATAGCGGAAGGATAAATGCAAAAAAGAAAAGACAGAAATAAAGGAACTACAGTAAAAAAAATGGATGCCATTTAAGATATCTAATCTCATAGCAAGCACAATGAACCACCACAGTTATGATTCCATTAAAATGTTGCAGACATGAATTTCTGAATTTTCAGCAAATAAAAAAAAAAAGGTTTGCAGACACAACTTCTTTTGTATTCTCTTATGTTCTACCCGATGTGACTAATTAATCAAGCATCAATGGCTTTGATACATTATAGCATATCAGTGCTACATTTGTCATGTTTTCATGAGCCACTATAGACCTGCAACATGGGCCTTCATCTGGACTCGGACAAGATGCTGAGGATAAAGGTTTACTTACACCCCAGATACCCTTGCTCTTTTAATTCTTTATGTTTTTAAGGTGCAAGTACTACTATGTCAGAGTGTATTCCAAAATATGTTTTGCTGAGAGGAGATTTGCAGGACTTTAGATGTCCTGTCCCAATATTTTTAAAACCCTCGCTTTCTACAATACGTTACTATGACTAACTATGACATTACCATATCCCAAACAATCTGAACAGCCCTTTTAAACTATGTTTGAACAAATCATTTAGTCGTGCTAAAGGCTTCATATGGCAGAAAAATGTGTCTCCATGGTCCAGGGAGACGGTGTGGTCGTGGTTTACAGCCCACAGAAGCTGTACATCTTTTTACAATGTGACAGGATTGATATCTCCATCAGCTCGATGAGACGGCAGGCAGCTCAGACGTACGTACCGCCATTCTAGTGGCACGAGACACGAAGCCATCCAACAGGAAATATTAACACAGCCCACGAGGAGTCGTCAAAAACTGATTGAAATTTCAAATCCCCTGAAGAGAAACTTGCAGGGCCAGTGGGAGAAAGAGGACGCAGAGAGAGTTTTTCCTTCCTTCTTTCTCCTCTGCCTCTCTTTCTCCATATGGCAGTCATTTGTCTGGAGGAGGTCTGTCAGACATAAATAATAGGTTATGAAAAAACAGTAGGAGGGAGGGGGACGCTTGCTTTCTTCCTGAGGGACGGGATCTCCAGAGGCCTGGTGTCCTTCACGGCAAAACGGGGAGAAGGCGAGACGGAGGGAGAGAGAAAGAGGGAGATGGATTGAAGGAGAGATTGAAGGAGAGACGGTGGTGGAAATACAGACTGCTAGCAAGTGAAGTGGTCAGAGAACCAGAAAGACTTCCACTTTTCATTTTTCATTTTTGTGGCTTTTACTTTAATGCAACTGTCTTGAGCTATGACCTTCATGACGCTGCGATCGTTGCATTAAAACAAGATGAAGTTTGACAAATTGCCTGGTCAGGACGGCAGGAAGACAACAAGCCAGGAGAAAGATAAAGTGAAGGAAAGACAGAGAGGTGGAGTGAAAGGGTGATGGAGTGCAAGGCAGAGTACATTAAGGCCTTCTCCGGTTTGTGCGCGCTGATTTTCATCTGAAACCAATTAGTTCCAAACCACGAAGACAACACCAAGCCTAGTTTTTAAAAAACATCCTCTCTTTCTCTCTCCCCATCTTCCCTCCTCCCTCCCGTCCATTCATGTGTCAGGCTATGCAGCTCTCCACTCGGTCTAGACTCCTGTGTGTGCATGCATGCAAGCGTGTGTGTGTGCGCGCGCGTGCACTTAAAGGCATCGTGATTAACATTCGCCCCAATTCGCTGAGGGACACGCATTCTAAGCCCTTCCTTCCTGCTCCGAGTGGAATTCTCATTAGCTGATAACTACTTTTCAAGAGACTGCTGCATTCCTCTGCTGGATACCAGGGGCCTTACAGGACTCCTGAACACACACGAACACACACACACACACACACACACACACACACACACACACACACACACACACACACACACACACAGACACACACACACACACATGCATGCACACGCAAAGCCACAGATGCAAACAAGAATTGGCATACTGACAGGCACACAAATGGATCCACTTGTTCTGGACTTTTTGGTTTGTTTTTCATTCAAAGAGTTTCATTGCCGTGTTTCAACCCTCATAACTTCAGTCGTAACACAAAAGTTTCAACAAACACAGACAAGAGAGGTACACAGGCAATAACATTATCTGATATGTTCCAGCGTAATTCTGTCTTCCTGAGCCACAGGAAGAGAGCACTTTTCCTTATTAGATTCTCACCAGAAGTTTATGGTATCTGTTAGCATTGAAACCAAATGCTCTCCAGCATCTCTCACTCACTTCCCAGGACTATGAGGCTGGGGGGAGGGGGGGCAGAGGGGGCAGAGGGACAGAGAAAGAAACAGAGAGGAGAGACAGTTGAGTGTGTCTGTTTCTAAGACGGGGCAGACAGAGGGGACACAGAGACATGGTGCTCAGTTTCCTCATCATCATCACACCTCATTTAGTTTCATCTGATTTTGAACTTTGGGGAGAGCCGTATGAGATATCGACTAAATTCAGAGGAAGTTGACATTTATAATGCCCTTGGGGGCATGAAACCTGTTGATGCCGTAAAGAAGTATGGTCATGTGTGGTGACATGGAAGAAAGAAAAAAAAAAGAAAGTATTAGAAGGGATTTAGGGAGCCACATTCAAGCAATAAGAGGAAGAAAGGGGGGGTCTTAAACCAGCCATGTCTGTGTCTGAGTGTAAATGTGCAAAAGGTGCTCAGTGAGAGATTAGTCAACAAATGACCATCTGTCTCATATTCTTCTCGCTCTGCATATTTAAACTCACCTCCTTTGCCTTGCCATCTGCCGTTTTGCTTACGGAAACGTCCGCACGGGCAGTTTTGTTTTACAACATTCAATTCTCCAACAAACCCTGAGATTTGTCTTGTGCTCAAAGTGCACCACACACTCGATACTTCATGTCAACACATGGGGCTATTAATTTATAATGTGTAATGCAGAGTGGCCTGGTTATTACAGAGACTGAAGGGGGGAAAGTCTCTGAGGTAATGGAGAAACAAAGAATCAAAGGAAAGAGGATGAGAGTGGAGGTTTTGTATCTTCAGACAAATAACTTAAACATTGAAATTAAAAGCAGAAGCAGCATTAATAGAATCATTTTAACAACACACAACAGGACGTAAGATTGGGTGCAAGGTTGCAGCAGAAACAATACCTCAGTGACAACTAATACTAATATAAGAAGAGGTTTTAAAGAGGTTTTTAAGTTTGCCTCTGTAGATTCCTGTTGTCTACCTGTAGGACTGATGAAGGCAAGTATAGCTCTGTTATAAGCCAGCGTTGCCACCCACTTAGCTCTCATTCAGTCATTTGTCTGGCTCCATCCCCTCTCCAGGAACACTTCCCCTCAGCCTGTAAAATGATCACCGGATGGCTACTTGATTTCCCTCTCTTTTTCCCTGTCTACTCTCCTTTCCTCCCTTCCTCTCATCTCCTCTTATTTTCACTTTCTGGACTCCTTTACTGCTCTCCAGCTCACCCAGCCTGACATATAACCTTAATTCTCTCAGTCCTCCCTCTCCTTTTCTCCTCCATCATTTTGCCTTTCTTCCGTTGCTCTTTTCCTCCCCTAAAATGGATGCTGTTCCCCTGGGAGTGGTCAGCAGAGAGCAGGGGAAGAAGGAGGTACTTATTATAGAGCCAGCGCTAGTGCCTAAATACTGATGCTCCTGTAAAAGAAGGCTGTTAATTCATGATGGTATTAAGTGTTGGCCGTTAAGGCTGATGAGAGAGGCTCTGGAACAATTTCCTGTCTCTTAATTAAAACGGATTAACACAGTGTTGTAATCAACTGGATTACATCTGAGTCATAATACTTCTTATTTATCTATATGTCCTTTGAAGAACTCACCTTCTACCTTTTTGTCATTATTCTAATTATTTCTTTCCCGTGACACCTTTTAAGTTAAGTCTGTTTATGTCTAATGGTTATAATACACATGTTAGAGTATTTATAGGTCACTTACTATTTATTGTCAAACAAGATAGCTATGACATTTGACCATTTACAGTCCAGATTTCCATAATATCAGTGTTTGTCAGAGGGGCACTTCATAAAAGTCCTAAAACCACTAGCATCCATCGCGTGCTGGGTCATCGGAGCTGGAAGCTATCCCAGCATACCTGAGTGCCTAATAAAACTACCGAGTGATACCTAAAAAAGCCACAGGCCTGTGTCTGTGATTGGTCCAGTTGTAAAGAGTGCAGGAATTTGGGCATTTTCTCTCATCAGGTAAATCTTTTATGGAAGTTGGTTTGTTTTTTTTGCAAGCACTCAGGCAACAGTTTATGGAAGGAAGTGCACCTTTTATAATTTACGTTCAAAACTAACTATAAAAGTGTGTTTCCAGTGCTCACGTTCTACCTTGAGTTAATTGTACATCACTGTGTTTCCTCAGTCGGTTGGGATAAGATCTTCCGTATACATTTTTTGTAATGTTGTATATTTTATGTATGTGTGTGTGTGTGTGTGTGTGTGTGTGTGTGTGTGTGTGTGTGTGTGTGTGTGTGTGTGTGTGTGTACTGGCTTGGTCAATGGATGTGCACTCAACTCTATTCTGCCACTGATGATAAGTATGTGGGAACAAGATGTAGCAGATACCCAGTGTAGTATAAACAAAACTGCAACACACATTTTGAAGTATATACAAAACTTATATAGTCCGTTTATAATACCCTTTATAGTATACATAAAGTATTCATAGTAAATAAATTGTATACATAGTATACAATGTAATGTACCCTTTATACACTTTAGGCTGTACGCAGACACATGCAGACATGATTAGATGATTATATTTTAAGTCATATAGACACTCGCAGCTACGTGGAAAGTATAATTTCAGTTTAAGCAGCATAAATCTGAACATTTTTCTTGGACATTTTCCTCTCCAGAGAGGATGAAAAAATTAAAAAAGCTACAATCGAATCACTATCCATACATTCCATTTGAGAAAAAACAGACGGAAGCAGCCTGTTACTCTAAGCACGACGTGTCTGGTTACATTACATTCTGGTCTGTTCAGGCCTCTGTTGGTGGGGAAATTATGTGCCACTGACTTCTTCTTTCAAAGTACCAGTAAGTATAATATGATGAATCTAGAATGAAGCTCTTGCCTTTTGATTTTCCTTTTTTGATTCTTGATGAAGCTACAAGGAGACTCCCCCCCCCCCCCCCCCCAAACGTCATGCTGATTCTCAGGACATCCAAACAGCCAGCTCTGCACCGATCCTGGAGCCTGGTGCCCCTGTTGTTGCGTGATCAGACAGGCTCAGGGGCCCCCGGTCGCACTGGCTGACTCCACTTCTTTTCAATGGGGTCTTCCGTTGTCACAGTCACAGCCATGGCCCTGAATTCCCATACACACACACACACACACACACACACACACACACACATACACGTCTACACACACATACATAGTCCCTACCCATCCACCCGCATGTGCACACACACTCAGACATCAAGGGTTGTGGAGGCTGGAGCCATAAGGGGAGGGGGGCTTGTGGCGGCGCATGGGGATAGCCCCGACCGGAGGCACGCTTCTAGACTTGTGGATGAGGCAGAAAAGCCATTATGGATTGTTATGGTTGGCTGATCGCTCCCTTTCAGCAGCTGAGCTGCACACAAAAGCGTCAGGCAGAAGCTAAAATAATGGATCTCCTTTCCACACACCCCCTCCAGAGCGTAACTGACTTTATGTGATCACAGATGCATGTTGGGAGGTGGAGTGGAGTTTGTGTGTGTGTGTGTGTGTGTGTGTGTGTGTGTGTGTGTGTGTGTGTGTGTGTGTGTGTGTGTGTGTGTGTGTGTGTGTGTGAGTGTGAGTGAGAGAGCCTGTGTATGTGCCTGATGTTGAGTGTGTGAAAAAGAAAGAGAGACTATGAGAAAGAAGAATTGTAATTTTTTTTTTTTCATCTTTGCCAATGCAGGTGAGCATTTGATGAATGGCTCATTTTCATTGACAAAAATGTTCATGGGAGTTGATGTGCTAAAGGTAGTATGATCCTCAGGTGTTACCAGGGAAACAAAGCTATATTTAGTAAAGCACACACACACACACACACACACACACACACACACACACACACACACACATGCACACACACACACACACACATACAAAAGCATGCTCAAGTGTGGTCACAAACTCCCACACAAACATGACAAAAGAACGGCATCCTACTGAATGAGATGCTGTACGGCCCGGCTTGCTTAGTTACATTTTGATCAGAGAAATGTGCAGACTGTGTGATTTATGGGCAAATCCTCAAAACATGTTACTAGCCTTTTGCAAACAGCCGGCCTTGATGTGTTCAAAGATGTTATCATTGATTGCTAACATAGCACAATGACAGAGGCACATTGGCTCTTGTTATGTCATTGGGTGACATTGAGGGGAGTTACAGCCATCCATTAATCTATAAATAGACCTGGAGCCATTTATAGACCAATGCCACGCTGTGACGCCTGAGTGCAGCTTTTTACTAAGTGGATGACATAGGATTATGTCTCAGTGATGTCCTCAACTCATAGTGTCCAAACGTGATAGTGGTTTCTGTTATTTTTTTAAATTTACATAATCCCAATATCGTAGTTAAGAAATATAATTAAGATAGTTTCTTCATGTTGACCTTTTGTTGCATTTTTTTCAGCATGTTTACAGTTATATTTCTTGCTGCTGCTCTTACCCAGAGCGACCACATCCTGTCACTCTAAAAGGCCACATGGCTGTCCATGCAGGCGGCCACAGAATCAAACCTGTGACCTTTTAGTAGCACTAATAGGACCCTTTAATAGGTCTGCCTCTGTATGCCAAAGGTCACCCTGATCCCAGGGTGCATTTTTAAAGAGGAGTACATTTTTAATTTCATCTTCTAGCTTTCGCCAGTGCTGGGGGAAAAGTCTGCACTGTCAAAGCCGAACAAAGACACAAAGGAACTATTTACTTATAACACACGTCATAACACCTGCACCCATTGTTTTCTACGTAGGCAAGTCATCATGAGTTGATGTCAAGTTGTTTGGATAAGCCTCTGTCCTATAGTTCCCAAAACGTATTTCTTCACATAAGCGGGGGTTTTCTCATATTTACTGCATCGTCTGATACCGACGCACAAGTCACCCAGGCTGTCAAGTATCTCCAACGTAAACACGTCCACGGCAAAATTAGACGCTTAGAGAAACTACTACTCAGTCAGGTGAAGTAGTATAAAGCGGGTGGACGGGTCAAACAAAGACAGGACTTTTACCCAGAAGACCGTTTTTTGTGTCCCGAGTGAAACCAAAACAGAAAGTGACGCCAAGGGGTACCCAATTAGTGTCTGCACTGACACAGAGGGCCAACGTCATGGGATATATCCTGCCCTTGCCCTACAACAACGACATCTTTTTTAAGTCTCTCTGTAAACACTGTAGTTCCATGCTGGATTACAAAGCTTCTGAAAGGGACACGATTGCACCGGAGCCCTCATTGAAAGGCTTCAACTGTGCCGGAGCGGAGGCCATTTAGAGTGAGTGTCTAGACCGCAGTGTTCCAGAGATATTCTGTCTCATGGACGACATCGCTGACCTCAGCAGTGGAAGTCGAGATGACCGGACTAAGTGCCATCTGCAACGAGTTGGGAATTAGAACGATTGGTAATTGACAAGCAACAGGCGCTCCTCCTCCTGTATGAAAACACTTTTGCGTAACGCATGACGATGCTCAAGCTGTTAACTGAATGGAAACATCAGATCTGTTGCTGACAAGGTTTCTTACAGTTTCTTCTCTGTCACTCAGTTTCCTTTCAGTTTAATTTATTTTGCACCCACCTATAAAGCAGACAGATGAACATTTGAAGATTAAGATAAAGACAAATGACAGTTGTGGAGGGAAAATTATTGCTTGATGAGAATTGAAATGAATTATCATTTAACAGGCATAATTCAGAGTGTAGTTGACTGACACCATTTGACTTCAGTGGTATTATGGTGTGGAACTGGCTCTTTAGCTCTTTCTCACCCATTTTGATAAGAGAGCCAAACTGACTCAAAGCTGACAGTTATTTCCTCTCATTTTCTCTGATTCACACACCCACAAACAATTGTCTGTAGGTGATGCATTTTCCAGTAAACGTATGTATTTATGTCTATTTCCACCAAAATATACTTTTAATGTGTTGTCAGCTGAGAGTTAAGTAAAAATATTTGTTATGCAACAGTAGTGATCACCAAATCTGTTAGCAAGTAGTTTATCTCCTGGACTATGTTGACATACTATCTTTCCACTTCCTCCATTTTAAGTCTTTATTTGTCCTCATTTCTGTCTCAAAAATCTTTTTTAAAGATCTACTTGGAGGTTCACAAAGCAATGAGAAAATGCTCAAACAAAGTTCTTTTCAACTAAACAAAATGCAATTTCTTAGCTTAGAGAGAATTTGACCAGTCTGAAAGAAGTCATTTTCAATTTCAAGGCAAAAGGAAGTGCGAGCAATCTGTCTGTTCAGGAGTAAGAGTCATGCGACTGAGAGTCAAGGCAGTTCTTGGTGTTGTGCAGCACTGGAAAATGTAACAGTGTTTGTTGATGTCAAACAAGGTAAAGACATGTCATACCATGTAAAGGCATCGAATGCTCCAATGGAACAGTCCTATAATGTATTGTGCTTAATCCCAACCTCCCAGAGACCGCTCAGGGATACTTCAACATTTTTCTTTTGTTTGCATATTGGATTGTAACCTAATAATATGTCACATTGTGGGAAAAATTGTGAAATAGCTGAGCAGTTGGTGCAGAGATGAAGCAACACCTCATGTCCACCTGATGCTTGTTGGTGCTGTATTTGTTTAAATTATTGTAGGCAGCACACTGTCTTTTTCATTTTATAAACATACCCTTGAGGCTGTTAGGGAGAAAGATCATCCACAACATCTGCAGTTCTCACCAACCATCAAGAACCAGTGGGTGTTTCTTGGACCTCTAGCATCAGCAGTTATAAGCCCATTATGGCTTGGTGCACCACAATGAGGCAAAGAAGACAGCACACTCAAAAATGTACTTGGAAAAGCGACACAAAACTGAGATTTATGCTAAGTGTTTTCAAACTGTATTTTTCACTTTTACAAAAGAAAAGACTTTAAGATTGAGGAGTAACTGGTTGGTCTGGCAAATGCACGTCTGGTTAACTTCCCCACTGCTGGAATAAGAGCAGCGCACATCCACTTCCCTTAGCTTTTCTACTGCAACAGTTCTGGGCTTAGCAACCTACTCTCCTCAAGACAACAGCGGTGGTGTTAGGACTGAAACGGACTGCAGTAATAAGAAATTGGCCATTCCGAGAGAAAAGGGGGCAAAACAAACAAACAAAGTAGGCCCTATATGCACTGTATGTTGCCAAGTCAAATTATACTGAATGCTTTGTCTTGGGATGTTGGTGTATTCATTTCATGAAATGTCTTGATGCTTTGTCTACGAGTGGAAATAAAAACTCAAGTTTATAGTTCAAAACAATTCCAACAATTTTGAATAAACAAAATATTCAGCAGCTCAATAGCAAAATACTCAAGATAATGTATCCCCAAATGGGTAACATTTGTCATCCAAAAGGCCAGCACTGGATCCCAGTGCACTGCCAGTCCTGATAATGAGTGATTCTTGGTCATGTGTGAGTAATAAAAGCCAGCACACTGTTTATTTCCTCAACCTGACCTCTTTTCAGAGCATGCATAACTAGGATCATTGCACCGACCGCAGTGATTGTTTTCAGAGGTCTCTGTTTTTATTGCATGCCATATAAAGTAAGTGTTGTGTACTGGCGTGTTTGTGTGTGATTGACAGTAACCGCTTTAATGCCGCAATTGTGTGAGAGAAAAACAGTCCATTCATCATAGTTCTGCTGTGACGTCAGAATCACATTCGACACATTCTCAAGCACCTCTTTTTACCTCTACCTGTCTATCTCCTTCTTTCCTCTTATCTCCCTCATGCTCTTTTTTTTTTCTTGGACTCCGTTCTGTTGTCTCTTTCTCTCCCCCCTTCCTCTCTCTCTCTCTCTCTCTCTCTCTCTCTCTCTCTCTCTCTCTCTCTCTCTCTCTCTCGCTCTCTCTCTCTCTCATTCTTCCCCCCTCCGGTCTTCCCATGGGTCCACAGGAGATGATAAGGTGATGTCATACCTCCACTTCCTGGGGATGTGAGTAACTGTACACTGTGTGCCTTGGGCCGTGGCAGGGAGTGTGTTTGTGTGAGTGTGAGCAGCACATAGTTTGTGATTTTGAATGAGAGAGAGACACAAATGGAGAGAAGAAGTGGAGGAGGAGGAGATAGTCAGTGGTGGAATGACTGCAAAAGCTGCTTGGACAAAATGTTTTTAAATGATTGCTTAAAGGCTTCTTTTCCATGTCTCTAATACACACACACACACACACACACACACACATACACACATTAGTCATATTAGTAGTAACTTATTCACATGATCACAATTTTGGTTGTGTGTATGTGACTACATGCACATTAAGTATGCATCAGAGTGTAATCAGGACTCCTGAACACTTTGTTAATATACATACAATTTGTGGTAGCAAATGCATAAAACGTAATGCATCTCGCCTTCTAAAGAACATAAGCAAACTATTCTGGTTATGCTTTTCGATTATGTAATGACAAGTGTCATAGCACTTTATTAAGGGTAAGGACGGATCATGGTCAACGTTTGCTTGAGGCCAGATGGGATCAAAAACCATGATCTCCTCTTAATTTTAAAGTTGCTATAATCAATACCTTTATTTTACCAATGGATTAAATTACTTTGTGTATTTGAGTAGGGGTCGCTCGGAGTGATGAACCCACAGATAATTGATGAATCTGCAGTTCCTTCATATCATGAAGCCTTTTAGCATCTTTTAGCTCATTGTTTTGGTTTTAAGGTCCGCAATTTTATGGTTTTGGTTCAGTCTCATCAGCATTGTTTTCAGACACGGTCTGCAGATTTCAAACAAAAAGCTCCTAAAACCGATTGAGGAGATACCTGCCCTGTTAGAAAACAGCACAAAAAGAACAGAAAGTTGGTTAGTAGCTGGTGAACAGTGAAGCATTTAGCAGCTACAGAACCAGATGTTTCCCTCAGGGTTAGAAAGAGCTAAAAGGAGAGTGAATTAGACTTACATTCAATAATCAGCTCAAAAACGTATTTTCTTTGGCTTTGGATTGGACGTTTTACCCGGACATTTGGAGACCACTGCCAAAAACTATTTTACAAACTCTTGAACTGAGTAGTGTTTCCCTTAAACGGAAATCTGTGTAAACTAGATTAAACATTTAAAAGCCGTTTATTATCTACTTGTTCTTGTGTTTTTATGTGTGAACTCTGAGTACTCTCATTTGTGAAAGGTGGATTCAGTCCATCAGAATAAACACAGATTACCTATTGATCTCTGAACGGAGTAAACGCTAAACATATCCCAATGGCATTGTACTGGAATCTACTGTAAGCTTTAGAGAAGTTGAAATCTGTTTAATTTGAATACTTTCGTATAGTTTAGTAAATTGAGATCCATTTGGCTATTTCCACACAATAATTTAAAATGCGTGCCACCATGTGTAAAACTGGTTCTTTGTCTCTTGTTGTTTTCATAGTTTTCCTGTTTCCAAACTTTTATAGTCAATTGTGATAATGGTGGGGATGGTGATAAATAAAAGAAAGGGTCAAATTCAATCAGTAAGGGTTTACAGGTGTTTGGACTGCATCAAATGTAGTTCCCAGTGGCTACACATTACATTACTTGAACCCTATGTTACTCACCAACATTTTCTAAAGTGCATTTTATGTTTTTAGAATTATTCACTACTTTTCCAACAAATCAATGAGACTTGAAGCTTTCTGGATCACAGTCGAGTGCTAATTTTTTAAATCAAACTTAAGTAGCTGAGCTTGATGCACTCGAGTAGATGGTGATATCCCAAATTTGAGAGACATCTATTAAAAAGCATTCACAAGCTGTGTTCACAGAAAAAAAAAACATATGGTACGCTTTGAAAAATGGTTGATCATGTTAGTTCACAAGTGTGGTGAATTAATATTAAGTTGTATTACTGAACTTTTTTTATTATCAATAAGCTTTTACGGATGTCACAAATCAAACATAGTTTTTCCAAACATACTTGAGTAATGTGTGGCACTGGACTGGCAGCCCTACAATGCAGTCAGGAAAATCTTTTAAAAATGAAAGCAGCATGCATTCTTAACTGCCTCAAACGAATTACAGCTCAGTCCTGTTCACTCCTTGTTGTTGGACAGCTGACTAACCCACCCACTGTTGTGTTACACTAACAGACGTGCTATTTTGAGCGAGCAGCTCTAGGCTTTCATTTTTAGCAAAATTATACAGACAAAATCTCTGGGAGGGGAGCGGAGAGAACTGAGGTCGATTGAAAATAACTGAAGGACTGGAAAAAAGAGAGATTCTCACCTCCTGTTGTCCCTTTAAGACCTGACTGTGCCCTGAGCCCGGGGCCAGGTACGCTGGACGGCAGCATAAAGCTGTAAAACAACGTTGAGGGTGTGCTTGAAGCAGTCCCCTTATAAATCAAATATAAAACCGTGCTGGCGCTGCAGTCCATCTGGGCCCAGGAGTTACACTGTAAACCGAGATCACGTGGAGCTTTCATCTCAGCAGAGTTGCGTTCAGCTGCGATGGTGTTGTTTTAGCTTCTACCAATCTTCTGTATTGCTTTAAGATGTTCAGCAGAGTTGAGGAAACCATTCATCACCAGCTTCCATTAATTTGAAAATTGCCCTAAAATTATGTTTGATAGATTCTTTACATTTTTGGCAAATTACCTCCTTATTTAATTTGTCTTCAGCAATTTGTTATTTAATCAGTATCAACCTCAAAAATGGCAAAATATATAGTCCTCACTAATGCAGATCCTTCTGAAAATGAGTCTTTTTTTTCCAAAGTCTTTTGAAATCGCTAATGTATGAACACATGATAGTCATGTAATGTTCTGCAACTGAATGCTGCTTATCAGAGAGCATCAAGGTGCTGTATATGGTATATGGCCCTTAAAAAATATGTTTATACCAAAAATTTGCAACGACAAATACTTTTCAAAAGAAAAAAACCCAGATTAGGATTTTTATGAACATATCAGCAAAGTTTCAAAAGGTTCACTTTCAACGTAAATCACTTGTTTTCCGCATGTAGCAACTAAAAAAAGACGTGGTAATTTGTTTGACACAACAGTTTTTCCCTGACCAAATGGTTCTTGTAGCATACTGCGCCGCAGGACATGACGCCCGGCCTCTTGAGGCAAAATGCTGGGCTTTATACACCCATCATCCATTCCGACCACCGCCCTGTGAGTTTTCCTAGGGAAAGCAGAACTTCATGGACTGGTAAAACAGTCGCCAGTGAACGCAATACATGCAGCAATCAGGTTTCCTCCACACAAATAATCAGGCTAACCCATTTAGTAGGTTCAATGGAATTTTTAGGTTGGAACTGCAATTGTTTTAGCATAACAATGTGGGCACTGAACTGGAGGTCTGTTTTGAAATGCTGGAGTAGAAAGGCAACTTTTGAATCTTTATCGCAGCAGACTTGGCCCTTGCGTTAATCAGCAATGTAGCATAAGGCTTTCTTTTATTACACAACTTTTTCTATCGTCATTTCTCTCTCCTTCCCTCCCTCTTCTGTCCTAGTTGCTCACCTTTCCATTAGTCCCTGCTTTTCCACCCCTCCCTCTCTTCCCCCTCCACCGCCTCCTCACCTTCTGAGGTCAGCAGACAATGGGCCACTTCAAAAGGCCGGGTTGCTTTAGACATTCTTTCTTGAGAAGGAGAGAACAATTATAGCTACTCCTCTCGTCTGGGCACACACCAAAAGAGGATGTCGCCTAAAAACAGAAAGGAAAGGAAGTGGGGACAGAACAAAACGGGGGAGTGAGTGAGACAGAAAGAAAGAGAGAGGAAGCCACAGTATCCTGCAATGACATGGCCACATCCACAACCAATGAGCTATCTGGGATATGTGGAATGTGAAGCATTTGCCATAAATAGGCCTCAAAGTTTGTTTAGGGATCTATTTTTCCTCCAGTTGGACTTATTTTCATTTTCATGTTCTGAATGACAGGAAGGGGAAAGGGAAGCGATAAGAGGTTAAACTTGAACGTTTCTTTCCCGGAAAAGAGACTAGGCAGCGACGCAGGGAGGAGTGGGTGTAATAGCTTTGCTTACGTATTCACTGCCAGAATAAGAATGATTCCATGACGACTTCCAGGGAAATGAAAAGAGGATATTGTTTTCATCATGTCCTCGACAAAAGTGCGGCCATGCCTTAATTGTTTTTTTTGTGGAAGTAGGCTTTTTTTGCTACTGTTTGTCCATGGATGTTTTTTGTTTCTCACCACTTCTTTTAAATTGATTTCTTCATAGAAGTAGGAGTGAAAGACTGAACGTGAGAATAAATCATGAGATTCAAGAGAGGTTTATTGTGTTTGCCTTCAATGACATAATTGCGGTTGCAACTCCAATCATGCCATGAAAACATATAAAGGTATTAAATATCAAAGTTAACAAGATTGAAAGCCAAATGAATAGAATAGGGTTCCATATTAGTATTGTGTTAAATTTACTCAGATCCACCCACCAAAACCTCAGTTTTATTCTTTTTTTTCTGCAATCCTGGTCTCATGCTGTTAATATTTTAGTTGAATGTAATCATAATCATCGTCATCATCATCAACATTGTTTACTTCATTGACAGGAAAATCGTTCCCTTCCTTTTGTTGGACGTCATGATGTTGTGCCTGACGCTTTGGGTTCTATTCTGATGTTATAATCGGATAGAACTGCAATACCTTTGAACAATACAGTACAATTGAACAGCAGGCCTTTTCCTTGGTACTGAACGTCATCAGGAAGTCTAAAACGTCATCATATGTCGAAAGACGCTCTAATAAAAGGTATTTTCAGCAGAAGGAACAAAAGCTCAGTTTCCCATAGGATGCTGAGTAATATGTCAAGACATCTGCTGCCACTGAAACTAATGCCCTGTCTTTAGTGTCTCTGTACATGAATGAGAGTGTGTTGCAATAATCTTTGGTGTCAGGCTGCAGCGTAAGTGTCGGTAGTGTAAATTCCCGGAATGTTAACAGGATAAAAGGAGCAGTAAGCGGTATGACTTCACCGCTAAATATTCCATTCAGGATATTTTTGACCATCACAGGCGTCATCGCTGCAGTTGGTCTATGTGTGAGAGTGTATTTCTGTATGTGAGACATCACAGCTGAGAAGACAGGCCAGCTTCCGGTCTCAACAAGGTGTGTACGTGTACGTGTACATGTGTGTGTGTGTGTGTGTGTGTGTGTGTGTGTGTGTGTGTGTGTGTGTGTGTGTGTGTGTGTGTGTGTGTGTGTGTGTGCGCGCGCCTACTCACTAAAACAATGGACAACAGTTCTCCCATATTTGAGGAAGCACAAGCAGTGATTCAGAGTCACACCAAATGTGTGAGACAGTGGGGTGAAGACTGCATGTGTGATAGTGTGTGTGTAAGTGGAGGTGCGACTTGGAAACAATCACCCATCTATTATCCTCCATCTCTCACAGTTTGAGGACATTTGTAGGATCCTTCCAAAACGTTGTGAAGTGTAGAGTCTGACGATGAAGGTCCATCTGTGGACACTTTCCTCTCTGTCACAATCTCTTTTTCTTTTTTTACTCTCTCTTTCTACGATATATTCGCATGCCTATTAGGCAACAACATGCATGGCTCTGACCAAAGGGTTAAAAAAAATGTCTTATCAGCACATTTATTGAGCTCACTAATCAACACATATTATCTTGTTTTGTCAAACTATGTTAAGCCTATACCTACACTAATATTTAGTGGTGGTAGTGAAAGTCAATAAGGCTTTTATTGTGTTGGCTCCTTGATATTCATCCTCCAACTTCCGCAGCCCCTGTCTGCACATGCTCTAATCGAAACATTCAGGGCTTAAATGCTGAAACAAAATTACCTTTACCACGCCACTGGCATATCCACTCCTCCAGTTACAAGCGCACCGCTGCCTGTCAGTGAGCGGGTAAAGAGCATCTGATGTGGCAGCTTTGATGAACTCAACCCCTAAGCACATTAGATACCCAAAGCTGCACTGAACAAGCGCTCAGTTGCTTTTGACTAATTGTTTTGTTTTGCTTTGTTTTCGCCAAAACAGGGCAGCAGCTCTCGTCTTACATGCTTGCAAGCAGATCATACGCCACCGTGAAATAGCAGAGACGACCCAAATGAGTGCCATGTGAAGAAGGTCAAATATGTAGCACACCAAAGAGATACGCATGAATCCCTCAGGATGTTTTTTTTACAGTAATAACTCCTCTTCTTCCTCATCACAGGAACAACTGTGTCGGTTTCCCATTGCTGTATTCTGTGGCTAAATCCTAAAGGGGCTATTGGTACAAATGCCCTTCGCTCCCACTCTAGGGGAAAGCTGCATGTTTGGAGCCCCCGCAGAATGTGTCTATCCAGCACAAATCGTCTATCAGGAAAACAGTTGCTGTAGGGCCAACCACAAGCATCCGGGCAATTCTCTGGCTTGTCAAAATGCTGCCTCTCGCTTTCTCTGTCCCCGTATTTTCTCCCCTTCTCTCTTCCGTCCTCCCCTCTTGTCTCAGAGAGCAGTATGCAGATGGGGAGACCAGTGTCAGCATTTCCAGTTGGATCAGCTGACGGATATACATCCCCCGTTTCCTTTCCTGTCGATGTTTGTGTGTTTGTGTGTGAGTGTGAGTGGTTGCTTGTGTGAAGGAGAAAGGTGAAGGGAATAGCATGCATACAGCAACGTTGACAAAGCACCTCTGTTTTCATGATGAAGCCACCAGAACAGGATGAGAGCAAAGGAGGAACGCAGAGGGACAGAGCAGAGCAACCACAGGGGTGCAGTGACTTTTTTTTTATCGAAAGAAATGATTCAGTTTTTGGTAAGATTTTGCCCTGTGG
This sequence comes from Cebidichthys violaceus, assembly GCF_023349555.1. NCBI lineage: Eukaryota > Metazoa > Chordata > Actinopteri > Perciformes > Stichaeidae > Cebidichthys > Cebidichthys violaceus. Next base: position 3,817,606 of record NW_027176373.1, read on the forward strand.
ATCTCCTGTTGGAAATGCCTTGGTATGCTTTAAAGAAGCATTGCACTGTATATCCTAAGCATTGTTTGTTGGGAAAGATAATGGAGACTACTGGATTTTCAAAATCTTTAGGAAGTAGGAGTCTTTTGAAGACTCCAAGTTAGAAAACTTCTCAGATGAGAGGATTTGATTTGATTTATTTGACAAATATATAAATATTGGATCCTAAACAAATACTTTTTTATTGAAAAATATCGAGGACATCACAATAAAGTTAAAGGATAACTTGCTTCCATTTTGGTCCTCTTGAAGAAGAAAAAAGAAATAGAAAAAAAGAATTAAAATAGGTTAGGGAAATAGGTGATACTGTATATACATCTATATACAGGTGGTAAAAGAAAATGGTGGGAGAAAATGATGAGGGGAAAGCAATAAGACAGAGACGGAGGTTAAAAGAGGCTGGAAATTGAGAGACGGGCAGGAAGGGAGCGTAAAGAAAGACGAAATTGAGGAAAGAGAGAGGAGTAACAGATGAGAGAATGTGTCCCAGATCCAGGGTGTGTACGCTGTAAGTTTGTGTGTGTGTGTGTGTGTGTGTGTGTGTGTGTGTGTGTGTGTGTGTGTGTGTGTGTGTGTGTGTTTGCTAGAGTGGTTTGTGTTGCAGGGATCTTGGCTGCTGTCAGGCTAGGGGACTCCCAGAGGAAGTCAGTCCTTGTTCAGTTTACAGTGAATGATTCCCTTCCTGCCCTGCACAGCCCTGCAGGCCAATGGCCAACCAGGTTTGTGTGTATGTGTGTGTGCTGTGCTGCTTCATTGTATAGTTTGGTGGAAAGAAGGAGAGAGACTGTCCTGTAAATGAGAGGTCAGAGGTTGCATAATAATAATAATTTGTCCACCAACAGCCATGTGTCCGGTCAGTGTTCTCAACTAAGACCTCTTTCTGTTTGTTTTTTTGCAGACCAAATGCTTTTGGGAAAGAAGAGAGATTACTCTTTTTGTTCTTTGATTCAAAATACTTTATTTTCTATGAGGAACTTAATTTGTGGAAGAGTGAAATAAGACATATTAAATACATACGTAATTCACTGACAAATTAAGGTACAAAGCCAAGGATGAAAACAGGTTCTCATTGGTTGCCTCTCAAAGTTGATTTTTCTTTGCTTTTCTTTTTCTTCCAATGGGTTACAATTGTTGGTTTGTAACCACTGAAGAGAGGAAAGATGAAAATATAGTATACAATAATGGTATTAAAAGCTGTTTAGGCCTATTGTGGGAGAATTCCTAAGACCTTTTATCCAATGTAAGTGTAAGTATCAATACTACACTGTAAAATGACTTACAAGTCCTACATTTAAACACCTGAGTACAGTAAAGACAAATTATCCAAACATATATGAAAAGTATGAAGAGAAACAGTAGTCATTATGCAGAATGGCCCCTCACTTTGTGTTAGTATAGTAAATTATCATTGGATTACACAATATTTTACGTAAGTAACTATAGCTACCAAATAAACATAATGGAGTAAAAAGTTATATATTTTCCTCAGAAATGACACAGCCACGATAGACAAAATATACAAAATAGTCATACTGTTATAGTTAAGCTGACACAATTGCAGGTCACGTGGTTCTAATACTTCACCGACATCTGAAAAAGTAAAATTTTGATCTTCAGCGGAGAAGTCAATAAAATATTACCAGAAAAACTAACAATGTGACAGCAAGGATAATCCAGCTCTGATCTGACATCTACAATGGATCATTAGAAAGTCATTTTTTAAACTGGAAAATGTAGAACAATTGCTCAATTTAAAATTTAAAAGTAATGCATCATACTGAAATGTTCCCTGCCAACTCTCCAAACATCTTAAACTAAATTCCAGTGTTTCCTCCAAGATCATTTTGCTGGCGCAGTGGCCTCTGTAACAGCGTTTCAGGCAATGTTCTGTTTCAGCCGTTACACATTAAGTGTGGATTAGATGAAGAATGCAATTGCTTCCAAAAATGTGGTTAAATACTTGATCGGGGTGAATGGAGGTCTTTCTCAGCGTTGGACTGGTATCATCCGACACTTTCAATCATTTTAGCTGGGAACCAGCAAGTCTTCACTGAAACCAGTGCATTTGTTTTTTTCTTAAAGGAAATTACATTAACTTGACTGACATCTTAAAAGAATGAGTCTTTAAGGTTGCATCAGTATTTTGTAAGTGCTGAAGTAATTCTGTCAAGTACAGGAAGTTGGATCTGGATGTTTAGTTCTTGGTCTGGTTTCTTTGCTCTGATGTAAATTACAATTTTGTTAATGTTACACTATATTTCACTGAGCACGGCTGCTGTGTTAAGACACTGTAATAGTTCATTTAAAGTTTTGTTCAATTAAAAAACAGGTTTCTTGTAGAAATCGTGCTTCCACTCATCAAAGTAAGGTATCAAAAAAATTCTGGGATCAAAATTGAGATTAAGTTTATTCTGAAAGATTAACTTCACATTATGATTTTTTCTCGTCTTCTAAAATAATACACAATATCTTGGCAATTCATTTTTTGGATATTTTTACTCACATAACATTTTCTATATGTATTAATGGAGGATTGGCTGAAACAGTGTACTCGTTAACTGCCATAACCCATACACAGTACAGCTGGATAAACACTTGCTATTGGTAGCAACTATGTGGTTTCTTAGATTTACCTTTTTTAACTCATGATTTATTTTTACTGGGATTCAGCGAGACCCACATGTGTCACGATAATAAACTATTGAAGGCCTCGCTGCCAGGCTGAGCGAGAACGCCACTGAAACTAAAGCAATGCTTCCATCTTGTGGCCAATCTTTATCAGTTCTACTGTTTGTGGTGAGGAGGAATGTGTCTGGTAAACACCTGTGAGAGTATTTTTCATTAAAACCACAGATGTTAACAGACCCACACGCACACACACAACAAGCTCATTAGAAGCACATGTATCGGACGCTGGACATAACATGTTCCCTTAGAGATGTGTATGATGCACTTTTATTCACACGGTTATGTTTTAGAACAATCATTGTTACAGAAAATCATGTAATAATGCAGACTTTATTTCATACATTTAAGAACACTTAATACAATATGTATTACTTACATAAAAGATGATCATATTACCACTTTCTTCATTTATTATGTATGTATAAATTATTATTTTGCAAATGTCCATGACAACGTTCAGCAAAATATAATTGTATCAGCAATAAAACTTTACAAATAAATATTCACAAGAGTCATTTAACCTAGTATAATGTTACAGTAACATGTGTTTCAACTATAAGAGAAATATGTTTACAGAAAGAAGTGTTGGGCTGGGAGCTGAGCCATTTTGCTTAGTAAAGGGAATCTTAATGTGGTCCAGAACAGAATGTGCAATATTAAATTGTCTCTACCTCAAACAATCCACACTTGAGCATTTGGTGTCACCAAGATGTTACATTCTTCTTTGGTTCCATCTTTTCATAAACTTACAACTCAATAATAACCTCACTGATTACTGAAACAAGTCTTCACATCTTCCTGTCAGACTGTCAGCTCACTCAGGCACATAATAACAATATGATAATATAATCCTACAAATGTTTCACTGTTGTCTCGGTGGAACCCGATCATAAACAAGGCTGCTGTTTTTCAACAAGTTTAGTCTGTTTTCATGTTTTGTTTGTGTGTTTTTGCAGATATGTCTACTTTCATAAAATGACCATTTAAGACAGGCATCAAACATACTTAAGATTAAAAATAGTTACTAATTAGATTTTCAGTCATTCAAACATCCATCCAGACCGTCAGGCAAGGCACTGAAATACTTACATTACAACTATTATTCCCTTCACTGTGAAGTTTGAGTTGGATTTTAACGCCAGATGGTCGGCTCTTTTATGTTTACTGCCTTGTTGGTTTCCTTTGTGCCAGACGTGATCAATTGTAAAACTATTTCTATGTAAAAGCGGCCCTTTGCTGTCTTCCAGCAATGGTATTTCGTACTAACTTTCAAAGTGAACACCCATTTATCAAAGCTGACATGCACTGATACCGCACACATTTTCTGTCTGGAGTGAGACGGTGTATATGCGCTTATATGCAGAAAGTATTCTGTGTATTAGCTCATATCCCTGTGATGATCACATAGAGTATAAACGCCTGCTTACATGAGCTGGAATCACATTTTCCCTGCATAAACATAAGGAATGAACAAAGGTTTTATTAAGATTGAAATAGAGCTCAAACTAACTGTAAAAACAGCATTATGTGTTTGCCTCGGGCTTCACCGCCCTATTGTACTGATTTGAAGTGACCTTTTAAATGGGATACTTTGCCCAGCGTAACAAGACTTCAGTGAGCGCGTCCATGGTTCCTGGTACCGTCTTGTTTTACATGTTGCCCGCAGGCCTTGGCAGGAAAAAGATGGCCTTCTGACCCTGGTGGGTGTCTGGTCCCGCTTTGGGTTGGCCGTTCCTCTTCAGCCCAACATACCAGTTGTACTTCTGGGAGCAATATGTATTGTGGTGGTTTTCTTCATACTTCTCCAGGAAGTAACACTCATCATTCAGTGTTTGCTGAGGCAAGAACACGAAAGAGGGGAGAAAAGAGAAGAGCTGAGGAAAGTTGGTTTTATTGCAAGTCTTCTAATTCTTTTTAAAGGTTGTGTGGATATGCACACACAGCAACAGAATAGAGTAGAGGGAATTAATAGTTTAAACTGCTGAATAATAGAAATGTGAATCTTCATGATAAATCTGTAATTCCCTAATGGTTTATGTAACTCATCTGTTGTTTTATAGTCTCAATGACAAATTATTGCTCACAATGATTCAAACTTTACGTCTGGTCATCCTTTTGCACACATTTTCCAGTGTTCTGCAGTTGTGGAAAATAACCTAGACTATTACAAAACAGGAGGAATTCTTGAATTTAAACTGAGACGGAAAAGTGTTACGTGATTTGGCAAAAGTAGCTTCAATGAAATGGCTCCCCATACTATAAAATAATATTTAATGCTTCTATTTAAAATCAGATTTACTCCATAGTTGCAGTCATTTTGTTCAAAGACTCACTGATCCGTAGAGGCGTCCATTTTTGTTCATAGCCAGGTACCTTCCTGTCATCTCGCCCTTGATGACCACCACTCCTACATTCACAGCCTTCAGCCTCAGGATGTCTGCAACACAAAATTATGACATTGTTCACCATAACTCTTTTTTTGTTGCCTTTACCGAGGCCAAAGTGGAAGATAAAATGATTTAGACACAGTATAACCACCATTTTTCTCCTGAAATAAATATTTGCTTAGCATATTTCAGTGAGCGGAGGCTCTGACATCTGAATGTGTACACAGGGTTCATGTGTTTGGTACTTCTGTTTACAGACCTGAGCAGCTTTACCAGAAGTGCTGCGATTAAATACCTTGCTCAAGAGGTCGTTAACAGTTTGTTCAGGTCCAGTTATCAAGTTGCCAAGATAACTTCAAACGAAAACATTTTAAGTTGACCTCTTCTCTTTTGTTTATCATTATTTTTATGATGACTTTTATTCATCAGTTAAGTTACAACTTTAAAATAAGTGTGAAAAGACAAAATATGAATGAGTTACATGTACAGAATCTGCTCAGCTTTATTTTAATATTTTCTATAATGTTGTGGCCAACAGACTCCCTCTACATATCTTTTAGTTTGCTGCTGATACAGAGATACAACAACCAATCACATACCAAAAAAAAAAGATTCCATCCTCACCATAGGGGTCGTTTTCCTGCCTGCCACCACTCACAGTTCCATCTGGTAAAATCCTTAAGTGATATCCTCCGTTCTGGCTGTACAGTCTGGTCAGTGTCCGGTGCTCCTGCCTGGACAGGTCCAGAGACGCAAATGGCAGCACTGTGACGTCTCCCTCAGACATCCTACAGAGCGCTTGAGGCTTAGACGAAGCAGAGTGATGTCCCTGTGTCTGCAACGACAGAGGAGATCCATCGTGTTCACTATTCATGTCACCTGTACTGTGTCTGAGACACGAGAGAAAACAGGAAGAGGAGAACAACGCCGCCTTCATGATATGATTACAGGAAACGCTCGCCTCCACCGGCCTCCCTCAACTACTTTCTCCCTCTCACTGTGTGTCGGTTTCTCTCTGGCAACCTTTAAAGGAACTCTTTTTTTTTTCTGAAGTGATGAAACCAGCTAGGGAATCAGATCTGGATGGAGGCCAGGCAAAGCCGCCACATGATCAAGCTTGTTTTCTGACTGAGCATCACTTAGGTTCTTTCTACGTGAAAATCATTTACAGATGGCAGTGATGTAACTTTCACCTGAAATCAGTGCAAGGCCAGACAACGAAATAAACAACACGTGGACACAGCGAAGGGCAGAGAAAAATTGCAGTAATGGCATTACTCCCTGCTGGAAATGTTGAAAGTGCCAGCAATAGTCTATCAAAGATAAGCAACATGACGTCGTAATCCACAAGTGAAACACAGGAGCCATTTTCCTCACACTGTTTGAGGCAGACACTTCTGTATTAACACCCTGCATTCAGCTGGCTTCAGCAGACTACATTTTAACAGTCAAACAAATCTCCAGCAGCCAAGCACTTTAAATCTTTCCGCTAAAGGAACAAGAATCCAGCCAGCTCTGTCTGTCTTACCCTTGGACTGTCTGCGTCCTCAAAAGCTTATCCTGAAAACAATCAGGCCCATTTCAAAGCCACATTGCCAGTGTAATCTCTACATCTTGAAGAGTAGAGATCCCAGAGCAGCAGTGGCTGTCATAAAGTTTGTCTTGTCAAATGGAAAAGTGGTAGGGAGGCAGTGAAGGACCCAGCGAGCACTGGTACTGTACAACTCTGGTCGATGTTATCATTTGTAGCCAGAGGAAGAGAATAACTGCAATAGAGCCGGGCTATAGCCCACATCTGGAACGTCTTGGACAGGCATAAGAAACAGAGGTGGGGGGGAGAGGGGATTGAGAGCGGGAGAAGGAAAGCGAAAGACACAGCAGTGCAAAGCCACAAGAGGTATGCAAGGCCTTCCCACTCCCAGATGGTTTTTCCTTTAAGTACAGGACCTGAAGAAGAATGTTATGTTACGGGATATGAGAGGTTAGTTTGTGTCCACAGGGACCTTCGGACAGAGCTGCTGGTGGGATTGACGTCAAAAGCCCAACCGGTGACCTATTCAGAACGCGGACGCGTGGGAGGATAAATCGAATGTGTCTGTATGTTTAGGTTGGGGGTAGATTGCTCTACTAAAAAAACTTTCTTGACTCAAGGATGTGTCATTAAAAGTCATGATGGATTTTGAACGGTGCCCGGCTTGACTGCCATTGATACTTAACATGCACAAACAGACATAAAACCAGATGAGTATCAACGTGCTTTCCTGTCATTAAAGAGCTGCTATTAGTGAATCAGCAGATGTGCTTTCTAGCCAACCAGATTCCCACACAAATAACGAGGCTCCTCTCATGTCGTGAGTCACGCACCTACCTGTGAGAAAGTCATGTGACAGTGCTCCCGATGAGCCAGCATGTCCTCCACTTGTCCTCTTTTTTTACTGAAGTTTGCGTGAAACCGTCCCAAGCGTTCCTCTTCTTTTCTCTGGGGATGTGGCTGGACTTTAGAGAGTTACTGTAAGAGTGAATGTCTGTATTTGTACCCTATCCCTACCCCCCCAACACACACACACACACACACACACACACACACACACACACACACACACCTCACCACCCTTTTGACAACGTCAGAGGATCTCATTTTAACAGGCCAACGTCAGGACTAAAATTACCGCACTAGAATAGAGAGAGACTGAGACAGAGTGACGCAAGTGTCCAGGCCATGGGATCCAGCCAGAGCCTGGAAATGAGCAGGGCTGCCTGTCTGACTGAGCTCTGATACATTCTTATAGTGGTGTCCTCCTGGAGACACTGGTGAGCAACACAATATAAACATTTATAAAAGACACAAAGGCGATGACTTCAGTTTCCACAATTAATCTTACATAATGCCAGTACCTCTGCTGTCGGAGCCCGGCCTCTGCTTAGATTCTCAGCCCAGTAGTGACAGCGCAAAGGATAGTAAGGTCACATTTCAGGATTACTGGAGTTGCTTTGCATTCCTGGGAAGTTGAAATATGTCCTCCTTAAAGTAAAAATACATTTGACAATAAATAAGACAGCATGTTCTCAATGCATAAATGCAGGTACATTCTTAAGATTCATGATACGATTGGGGAAGATTGTGTTTGATTTTTGATTAAATACACTCTGCCTCTCAGATTCCAGTTTTGTAACTGGGGCCCCAAAAGAAGTGAGCAAACGGGAGCTTTAACATATTTTCTAGATAGTTTCTGTCAGGAAACAAATATACTGGACTGGCTTTCGACTTGCACCCACACACAAACAGCTCCTGATAAGAACCAGAGAAATTGCAGTATTATTGTAAGAAGAAAGAGAAAACAATCCTATTATTATGACCACAGAACCAATTTAATTCTTACACAAGACAACGGATGGTAGTGGTTTATAATTCAGTCTTTTGCAGGACACACCAAAAGCATTTCCAAAAGCCCTGTCAGCTACACTGTGATAACTTCCAGAATGAATCCACTCAGTTGAAACATATTTGTATATAGATATGTACAGTGGGGCGTTGACATTTCTCAAAATGCTGGAAACGCAGCAATCTCAGTATCTACTTTTACACAGTTTCACTGTCTGACTCGCACAAAGTGGTGTGCAGGCTTGGTGAATTATTCACAGTGGTTGCCTCGCCTCTGTCTTCTTTCAATGGATACTTTGAGCTCTTCTCTGTATAATTCATTCCCTTCAGATTATCTGCATTTTAAAACCACTCAGTCTTTTTGGGTTGTGAGAGACGCAAGACTATGTAGAGAATGAGAAGGAAAAAAAAGAGAGACTACACTGCGAAAAAGTGAACGAGCCTGACCTACTTTTCTCTCACCTGTTCAGCACTGCGCTTCGGAGGCCTTTTGGAAATAGCTGCTTTACCTCAATGAACCAGGAGATGGCAGAATAGGTCAACTGTCACCATAAAAAGAATCAGTTTGTATCGTACAACACAACATGAAACCTCACCGCAAACTATCTAACAATTGTGTAGAGTGTAAAACAAAGTGACACTTTAATTGGCTATGGCTCCCTTTGCACAATATGTGAAAATGGTCTGTTGTTCTATCACATGTGCTGGAGAGCTGTGAGACATACCCTCACTATTAAGGTGAAAAACACATTTAGAGTATGCTGTATACACAAGCACACAGATAATCACTTTTCTTTAAGTTCTGGTCATGTTTTGAAGGTCAGTGTTTGGGTCTCCCTGATCTTTAACTCACTCCACTCTCCTTTTAGAACGGCTTTGCCCTCCTATACTCCTGAGGGAAATATCCGCCTCTTTAAGTGCTAAATGCTCCACTGTATTCTGTCGTCAAACTGTGTTTGTCGTCGTTTTGATGCTGGGCAGGTGGTGTACAGTGGGTTTCATCAGAGCTGAAGGATGCTGAAAATCTCCATGGAGCTGAGGGGAACTGCAGCCCTTTGCTAACTCTCTGTGGCATATAAGTGACCTCTTTCACATACACGTCGATCCATTATTATTATTATCATTATTGAAATATTGATGTAGCAGCTTCAATGATTGCAGCCGATTGATCCAACTGATAATAATTTCTGTTTGGTGAGTATTAAAGAAAGAGGTCTACCCAGCTCAATTAGTCACAGTGTACTATGCCATAACAAAGTCATAATATATCATTCAAATATCGTCGTGTAGTATGTTATAAATAAGTCACTAAAAACGTATATTATAGCATGTCATACAATGTCAATAGAGTTAGCTCCCTGCTGTCCGCAGAGGAGATGGTCACTGTATACAGTGACCTGAGCATGTCTGTGGAGATGAACTCATGCTGCTGACAAGGTTTAAGATGTGTGGTAATTTTGTATGTCTTATTGGTAAGAATTTCTTTCTTAAAATGTCTTCACTAAAGCCAGATGTCTGAGAAAAGTAGCCTTGGACTGATGCCGCTCTTTATTTCACTGTAATGTGCACCGCTGTGCTGGAAGCCAGCATCCTTTTCGTTGGAGAAATTACACCTACTAAATCTTTACAATTGTGCTGCATCCAGGCAGAAACATATTATGCTGTCAGTATATTTGCATGTACCAGTCCGTGGTTATCAAAATAACCAGAATCACAGTCTTATTTTTTGATGTGTGGACATACAAAACAGGCTCTCACTTACACACACATGCACATGAATGCACTCTGCATATCTGGAGACACATTACTCCGACATTGATTGTACTTATTTCAGTGGCAGTATATAGTGCGCAGACATTAGCTTCAACTAGACAGTACCAGTGTCCTGTTTTTACCACCGCTAACTGACTCTGGCCGTCTTTATGCTTTGGGCAGAAGGACATCCTCTGACTCACCAGAGAGGAAGCACTTCTGGCTGAGAAGTGGCTGTCTCTGGCATCGCTGTCCTCCTGTGGGAAGAAAGGGGGAGATAAAGTAATGAAATACTGGCTGGAGGTGACGGAGAACTTTAGAAAAAAATGAAACAAGACTATGAAGAGGAGAGCGATTGGTGTCTGGATACCTTGTCAGAGTAAAAGGGAACCTCTTGAACCACAGCAGACCTACCAGCACAGTTGATTTAAAACCGCAGAGCTATATTTTAGATTCTAGTCAAGATCCCGAGGTTTCCTCAATGTCGGTCTGAATTCCAAGCAAATGTGTATAAACCGATGGAAACATTTTCTCCCCAATTCATATAATGATGGATAAATACCTTACAAAGTCCTCTGGAACAGACAGAATAAGATTTATTGTAACATTAAGGTGACCTAAGATGAAACTTACAGACATTAGAGTTGGGAAGGGCTGAAGAACCCGGCCTGTCAGCTGTCACTTGCTTCGTGTTTCTAAAGAGGAAATGGAAATATGGATACATATTTTTAGCTGTTGTTAATTATGTTACTGTTCTCTAAACAGGAAGCTTTCTGAAGGAGAGGTTGATGCAGTGGATGAAATTAGAGAGGGACAAGTAAAATGTAATTAACAGCATCTTGACGGCCATAAATCATCTTAGCAGTGATGTTGATTAAAGCCACGGCCTTCAAATACATTCAGTGACTCAAATGTGAATGGAAATTATTTCTTTTCTTAACCCCTCTTCAGAGACAAGCCAAAGGTCAGAATCATTTAAGCAACAGCAAAAAATAATGGAGAAAAATGAATTTCCTTTTAATTTACAGTATATGAGCTCATCTACAGTGTGAGATGCTGAACAGAAATTTGACATGTTTTTTTTTAAGTAACACCGATTTCAAGAAAGGATGGATGGCTCATGAAAGAGGGATGTTTTACCTACACAAGTTACAACAAGTTGGGTTTTTAAGCATGTCAAAGGACAACCTGTGTGAATGATAACACTATGCAACTTTTATTATTCTATTCTTTGAAGTGCTTCATAATGATATATTTTGTATGTTATCAGTGATTTTGTAAGACCAACTATCACGTTTTATCAGTAATAGTTGATGCACTATTTCTCCTTCCATTACCCAACTATAAACTGGTTGTTTCTGGTTCTTGAGCTAGCCTCCAGCATCTTAGACTTCACACACACAAACAACAACAGGCCATGACTTCCTGTAAATGTCCGTCTCTGTACACCACTCTGTGACAGATGGAGGAACGAGCAGGCGACCAGACGCTGTGCTGTGCTTTGGCAGAGGAAGTATAGCGTGCCTAAATCGGAGCTGTTTTTTTAAACAGTAACCACAAACACAAACTTTGAATAAATGACATGCATGTAAGGTAAAAAAAAAAAAAAAATCTAATTGTGTCATCATTTTAAATGTAAGCTAGTGTAAAGCAGAGGTTTGTAAGTAGAGGGGGGAAAAAAGTTGTTTTGGGCTTTCTTCTCTCATCATTAGTCAAAATAGTATTTTTTTAATAATAAAAATAAGAACCACGATAAGTTTATAGTGAAAGAAGTTGATAAAACTTGATGTGATAAGAATAAAGTTGCTGCGGTGCAGTGTTGCGCCTGGAGAGGGCCCCAGAGAGCGAAACCAGCTTTAATCCGAGTCTGAAACTGCACAGAAATTCCCCGCTCCGGCTGAAATGACATCAGCGTCTCCTCCCACCAACCAAGCTCCCGGCCCGCAGCATGCAAAGATCGTGTATGCATGGGAAGATGGCACTGCACGCCCTCTGCTTCTATACCCTTTTAACTGTGCCGCTACTAAAGCGGAATCCCCGTTTTAAAATCCCCAATTGCCAAATGTTAAAATATTATTATACATAAATGATGAAATTACATTAAATTCTTAAACTGGGTATAATAACTTCCTTGATTGTTCAACTCCCACTCCACCCAGATTGCAGACAAATCTGCACAAACAATGTGTGATCTGCTTGTATGTATCTAAAGTATTTGTTTGGAACTGACATTAGGCTATTACTCTCTCAGCTAAAGGCAAAGTGTTGTAAAAACCGATAGGGAGCAGATTCTTGTTGTGGTTTGGCCTACCAGTAATAGGTGACTTCCTGAATGCAAACACTTGGTAAAATTATTATTATTTCTTGTATTTACAAATTGATAAGGATAACTCGAATGCACCAGACTTATGCACAATTTAGATTCTGGGAGAATGAGTGCTGCGAAAGATTTGTCCGATGTGTCCTTGATTCAATTTGACCCCCTGGTGGCCTAGTGGCCTATTATGCATACCACATAATTGCAACATTTCCTGAAATAGAACAGTCAGATTTGACCAGTGTTGGTCTGTCGGTCCGTTTATCACTTCTGTATAATATCCCTGTGCAGACATTCATGGTGCCCAGAGGATGAAACCCTCTGATTTTGGTGGTCCTCTTTCTTTACCTCTAGTGCCATTCGAATAACATTTTTATCACGTTTCCTAGAGCATAAATTCTAATGACTTTGTTGATCTCTTAACTTTTCATCCAGCCCCATCTTCAGGTCAAAATGTTGCCCAATCTTTTAGGACCAAATACCCCAAACTAATGAAATTCAGCCACATTTGTACTTTGTGTTTAGTGCTAAGTATTTGAGTATTATTATGCAACAGGCTAATATCACCTGCTTGACACCAGCACTTTTGCTTGTCACTGTAGCAATTTTTGCTGATGTTAACATAGAGCACCATGCTATATACTCACAAGGCTGGTAGAGTGGCTCAAGATGTTTGTAAATTCTTGTGTAGCATACTAGGCTGTATAAAAATGCTCACAAACAATCCCTTAATGTTGGGCAAAAGAAGGTTAAGCTACATTTCTCATTTGGAGGAATATTTGTAATTAAAGCTGCAAGCAGCATTGATCGGGCCCTCGCAACTACGCGCACGTCGAGGATACCGGCAGGACTCTGGTTGACGCGGTCATGCATTTCTGTGACCATCATACACTGCGTACACGAGTTAGATGATATTTCTGCGTCGACCAGCAGCGTAGCAAGATCATGTTGCCAGGCATTATGCCTCAAATGTTTTGAGTTTACTCCGATGCAATCATAAATGTAAGCCTGTTAAGATCATTAACAAAATGAATGTGCGTGAATGCGCTTCAGTGTTTGTAACATAACAGACTTGTCAGTTTACTGGGTGCAGTGTCCTGCTGATTGTATTCGGACTCACATGAAAGTTAAGAGAACAGTAGTGTAATTTGCTTTTACTTGAACACTTTAATTTAACACTGTTTTCATTTTAAGCTCTTCTGTAACTTTAGATTGTAGTGTGAAGCATTCATTGCAACATTTATTCTGATTCTCGAGTAGAAGCTCTGGACTGATCATTTATACTAATGCCCACTGACATGGTTTGAGAACCACTGTTGTCTAACTTTTGCTCTCCAAGCATCTTAGTTTGCACATATTTAGATCAGAGAAGTCTTTTTCTCATGGTGTGTCCACAAACCCTTTTATTAAGTTCAGTGTTCGGGCAGCTGTAATTATAGAATCCTGCTTATGTCCGTGGTTGCCAGTAGGTGGCGCTATGACTATGAGTTAATATTGGCATGCAGATGTCCTAAAATCATGACAGTAATCAAGCATGTCAACTTTGGGACAGTTTTGACAAAGTACAGTTGAGTTACAACAGCTTGATGGATGATGGCAAACCATGTAAAATGGCTGCTACACCAAGTCCATGTTTGATGAATTCTAAACTTTTAATCACAAAGGTCTTTAGATTGTTTTGACCAAATTCTAAGCTGATCTGATTAATTACCTAGGACTAGTTCGTAGTACAGCACCTGGAAATGGGAAAAATACACGAGAAATTCATACAAAATTAGAAATGGCTGACTTCCGGTTGGGTTTAGAGCATGGACCCCTAAGACTTTTTTTTAAATCCACATGTGATACATCTGCTTACCAAATGTTATACATCTAGGTGAAACGTACTGCGAGGGCTGCATCGTCGAAATATTGTAGGGGGCGCTATCGAGCCGAGTTGCCACTCTGAAGCATTAAAATCACATCAGATAACTACATTCAGGATTTTAAATGTGTGTGACAAGTTTGATTTTGTTTTGAGTATTTTTAACCCCTCAAAAACACCTTTGTTTTTCATGGCGAGGAATGCGTCGCCACGGCAACAGCATTTCATGAAACAACAAGCTTTGAGTAACTTTTAATCACAAAGATCTTTAGATTGTTCTGACCAAATTCTAAGTTGATCTGATTAATTCCCTGGGAGGAGTTCGTTAAAGTAGAGCGCCTGGAAATTGAAAAAACGACACTAGAAATTCAGACTAAATTCAAAATGGCTGACTTCCGGTTGGGTTTAGGGCATGGCCCCAAGAGACTTTTATTTAAGTCCACATGTGATACATGTGCCTATTCAATTTTGTTAATCTATGTGAAACGTACTGCGAGGGCTGCTTCGTCGAAATTTTGTAGGGGGCGCTATTGGGCCGATTTAACACTTTGATTGAATAAAATCATATTATATAACTACATTTTGGCCTTGTGATCTGTGTGTCAAGTTTGCTTGTGTTTCAAGCTTTTTTAACCTCTCCAAATGACCATCGACCATCAAAAGCTTAGAGAACTGGCATTATGAACTTCTTACATTTGTGTGGAACAAATTTGATGTTGATCTGATTTTCCAACTAAGAGAAACAAGCCAAAGTATAAAGACTTTAACTTACTGTTGCCAGTAGGTGGCGCTATGACTATGATTCAAAATTGGCTTGCAGATGTCTTCAGGCCTGGAGTTTAATCAAACATGTGAAATCTGGTAAAGATCTGATGATGCGGAGTCGAGTTACATCAGTTTATTCGTTCATGGCGAAGGATCGAAGTTCGCCGAGCCGCCACGTCGCCGCCCTTCGACAACTTCTTACAATCTTCACAATGAAGCATTATCAACATCTTAAGGCTTTTCTGACAAAACTTTAGAGGGATCGGAATAATCTGTGAGGAGCAGGATGTCAAAGTACAAAACGTACAACTTCCAGTTGCCACTAGGTGGCGCTATTACTATGATTCTAAATTGTCATATACATGTGTTCAGGGTCAGGATGTTATGACATCTGAGAAATTTGGAGCAGATTAGGCAATGTACAGCCGAGTTACAACAACTTCCTGTTTCATGGCGAATGGTGTTTTTTTGCCTTGTCTCAAGAGCATACTGATCAAATCTGAAGGCAATCGGGTTTAATCTCTTGGAGGAGTTCGTTAAAGTACGGTGTCTTGAAACGGTCCAAAAACGTCATAAAATAAAAAATGGCCGACTTCCTGTTTGGTTTAGGATATACCTCCTTTTGACTTTTTTGTACGTCCCATCACGTTCCACATAGCTACCAAATTGCATACAGCTAGGTGAAACCCAAAGTTGGGGCTACTCTGTAGGGGGCGCTATCGAGCCAAAATGTCATGCCGCAGCTGGACACCCCAATAGTACTGGAATTTTCACCACGATTGAATTTTGTGCCAAATTTCAAAAGATTTCCAGTATCCCAAGCACCTCCTTTTTGCGATGAAACTGGTACGATAATACTACTACTAATAATAATAATAATAATAATAATAATAATAATAATAATAATAAAAAACATTAGAATAACAATAGGTCCTCCGCTCCGACTACGTCGGTGCTCGGACCCTACTAAGAGGAACTTTGAAGGATGCAGCAGCCCAAACTCTTTCCAGGAACAACGTTTCTAGAAACACGATCAGAGTAAAGCCTCTTCGCTTTTTTTATTTCTTTGTCTCTGTTCTCGAGTAGCTCCCCGCACGCCACCTCTAAAATCCGGCCATTACATTGGCCGAGAGAGACGTCAATCAGGGGATTATCCGCGTCCGGGTAGGTTGACTACGGTTCTGCAGCGCTGAGCTGAGCGGGGCTGTGTGAGGGAAGCAGTGCATTTAAAACCGCCCAGGGAAGACACCACATTAACGAGGCTACTTTTGGTTTTTCTCGCCGCCTCCCTCCCTCCTCGCCCCGGGTTGACTCTGTCTGGTCCACCATGAGTTGGTCGAGAAGACTGCAGCACCGGTTTACCTGAGCAAGTGTCTTTCCTTCCCAACCTCCAACCAAACACCAACTCTGCTGTGACTTTTTTATTTCATTTTAATTGAATGTCGAGTCGGACTGCTGCTGCTGCTGCCATCCTGAAATAAATAGCAGGACTCCTGCTTGTGTCAACTTGAGTGTTTGCTTTTAAGTGAAGAAAAGCAAGGTTATGTAGCCAGCCATTGCTGTCGGACACATCTGCGCCCCGTTGTTTACATGTTGTAATTGGATTTTCCATCATTTGCAGCAGCAGAAGCCCCAGCAGTAGTAGCTCAGGGTCTCCTCCCTCCTCCTCCTCTTGTTCCTCCTCCTTCTCCTGTTCGGAGCTTTTTGCCGGGTCGTCCAGGTTGTATCGAAGAAGAAGAAGAAGAAGAAGATGGGACTACCTGCTCTGGAGTTCAGCGACTGCTACCTGGACAGCCCGCAGTTCAGGGAGCGACTCAAGTCCCACGAGCTGGAGCTGGACAAGACCAACAAGTTCATCAAGGAGCTGATCAAAGACGGCAAGGCGCTGATCCAGGCTTTAAAAAGTAAGTGGAGATGGAAAGAGGTGTGTGTGTGTGTGTGTGTGTGTGTGTGTGTGTGTGTGTGTGTGTGTGTGTGTGTGCGTGTGCGCGCGCGCGCGTGTGCGTGTGCGTGTGTGTGACAGAAGGCTTTGATAAAGTTGAGATGCCTTCAGGTGTAGGAGACTACTCTGGGAGTCTTATCTCAATTACATTGGCACAGAATGAAAAGCTTACTCTGTGTGTGTGTGTGTGTGTGTGTGTGTGTGTGTGTGTGTGTGTGTGTGTGTGTGTGTTACTGATAAAGCACATTTCAGAAGTTAAGAGGCGAGGCGGGTGAATTTGAGTGATCCCTGAAGCTGTCTGCACATTTGTTCCCTCCAGCTTACATTGTAGGGCATTGAGAGGGAGAGATGGAGGGTGTGTTCTACTCACACATGTACATGTTCTACTCACACTGATACTGGGGTACATGGTTGTTTCATGTTGTTTCATGTTGTTTCATGTTGATGAGGGGCTTAACTACCAGAACGGCCCTCCTATGAAATAGCTTTGACATGAGGAGGTGACTTAACTGATGGTGTAAATAGAAACCTGGACAGGTGGGTACCAGGGTTATGAGCAGAGATGCTAAATAATGGAAGGGTAGGTTCCAACATAAATATCCAAATGGGTATCTTTAAGTATGATAACACTAGATACCATTCTGTTCAGGAGTTAGGGGTTGTGGAATGTTTCTGTCTGGATCCATAAGAGTGCAGAACTAAATCGTTTAAGCAAGATGTTTTACATAACATGTGAAACTTCTTACTTATTTCTCTGAAGTAAGTAAATATAAATGGTGACGGTCTGGAGAAACAGACACAGAAGTAAAGCAATGTAACCCGTGCTCTCTTCATAGCCACCAGACTCCAATGACAGAAGAAACCTTGCAGGACACAGACGTTACTGTGCATTGATAACGGCTTCAGTTCTCCATTGTGCTGTCTGACAAGCAAGGGTATAGTGTCTACACTTAATCTAATACTGATCTTTTTTTTTTTTTACATTTAGCTTCTGTCCCCATCCACAGCCGTACATTGCTATGCTCCCACACCGGTACACCCCTTGTTTCTCCAAACTAAAGGGCCGCAGTTTGGTAATGCGCCGACTATGGATTAGCACCTCAAACTACCCCTCCTTCAAACAATCTGAGCTCCCCCTTTTAACCCCCTCCAAATCATACGAACCTCTGAGAATACGACGACACTTCCCTGCAGTGGCCAGGTGTCCCAAGTTTCCAAACCTCTCTCGGCAAATGGAAAAAGTAGAGATCAAACGTCCTTTCGATGATCAGTCCTTAAAAGTTGCTACTCAATATCCTCCGGCAAGATGAAAGTGACGTGTGTTCGACTGTTGAACAGTTGAATATGTTTTGATGTTTTTATTATCTGTATCAATGAAGAAATGTTTGGTGGTGGATTCTTGCCGTCATGTGGACTAAAAGCTGCTTTTTTAAATGTCATCACCCTGTCAAAAATCTAGATATTGAATTTGTGTTGCTATCCAAAGACTCTTCAGTCTTTTCCCTAGTTTAAACTCTATACGTGTTATATATCGTTTGCATGTTAGTTTGCATGTTGTCCTGATACTCTCTTGTGTCGAGGTATATAGAGTATCATTCACACCGTTCGTATAAAGATGGACGGATCCTGGATAGTCCTACTGGTTCACCTGAACTTTCCACCCCTGTGTTATCAGCTGTATGAACCAGCTCAGTGCTCACCGCAACGCTCCGTCAGCTGATGTGTGACTATGAAGACAATTCTGCTTTTGTCCTTAGGTGAGATCTAGAAATCATTCAGCAGGGCTTGGTTTAACATCGCCTGACAAAAGAGCAAGTCAGCAGATTTTCCAACTTAATCTTTTTCTACCTGCGCTACTCAGCGTTGTTGTGCCTTTGCTGAGATGAATCCGTTGTGAAAGGTCTTTTTCTAACGGCACTCTGAGGTTCACCGTGCAGCTGTAAATCTCCTCTGCTGCATCTTTTCAGCTCACCTCCTCTGCTCCTCCTGAGGCACTGAGAGGACGTGTGACTGCGCTGGGAAGCCCCCTAACGTTACGTTAGTTACTGATTGCTGCTGGAGGAAGAGACATCAAAGTCTCCTGACAGCTTTCACACGTGTTCTGTTGTATCGACTACATGCACGGTACCGCAGAAGGAGAAAGTGAAACATTTACAACATGCCGCTCAGGACCGAAACTAGTGCTGCACTGTGGATTTAATGAAAGCCCGTTGATAGGTCGCTTCCTTCTCTGGGCTTTTCCAGTGCAGTGTAATGATCTGTATGGGGGGGTTGGGCGATGCGATGATATAGATGGTGAGACGATATGAATATGACTGTAGTCAGTGATTGTTGTGTACAGTTTATACCAATTCTCTTAATGCTATTGGTTGTAAAAGGACTGCTTTATAGAAATAGCGTTACACAGGTTTTGTATCAATGTGATGAGGTGTGTTGACTCGTTAGTTGTTTTCATTTTAGATTTAGAACATTCCCACAGTATTTAAAAATGATTGAATATACTGTATAATGTTGTATATCGATATAACATTGCATACATATAGTGTGTCAATACAAACACTCAGCCGCCAGTTTATCAGGTACGGAAACAGAAAGATGTGTTTCAGTTATTTAGCGTACACTCAATGATATGGATGGGTTGGACACAATAATAGGAACAGCCTTTATAACGCAATACAGTTCAACAAAAACTGCAGACTCTGCAGTGACCATGAAGTTGAATCTCTCTGCATTACGACCTTCATGGAGGTAGAATTTACTTCAAGACTGCGTTAGTTTAATGTGAAGCCTTCGGTATAGACTTTGGGAACCACGAAGTCTCCCCTGAATCAGTACTCATGGTACTTTTCTTACAAACTAAGAGGCAGATGCATATGCACACACACAGAAACACAAGCGTATATACACAGAGACACAGATGTGTGTGTGTGTGTGTGTGTGTGTTCGCCAGATGTCATTTAAGGGCAGATCTAGCTTGTTATTACCGAGCCTGTAGAAATGTTTGGTTCTCTGCTCCACCTCTAACATGACACAACTTAATCAGCCAAACAAACCCTAATTGGCAGCTCGGCATTCTCTGGTGCTGTGAGGGGAAAGGAGACACGGCGTTTAGACACTTTGTGTGAGCCAGACACATGATGCCGCCATGTTTTCAGCTCAAAGTGTAAGGAGCAGTGGGAGTTGTTTTTGACCTTCCTGTCACCTGGCTCAGGAGAGTATGTTGTGAGGTGTGCGAGTGTGACTCTCTTGACCTTGATGCATCCCTTCTTTTTCTTCACTAAACATCACCATCTTCACTATGTAATGTTGCAGAAAGAATGGCCGACCAGATCTGTTTTCTGTTGCACTCACTCGATAGCTTTCCGGAGATGGAGCTAATTAACAAAACTCAGTGTAAGATTTTGAGTAGATTAATTGGTGTAAATATATAAAAAGAGGTTTTGTTTTATATTACCACCATTAAATCCACCAGTTAGCCATCACTAACACTGTCAAATGTTCAGTTCTATTTTTCTTTGTATCCGTTTTAAGCTGTTTCATTGGTATAAATTGTTTAAAAGACAGCATTATTGTAATTTATGTAACTTTTTCCCTATAAATACTGACTGATTTTAAGACTGTGATGATTTGCACCAGAGTCAGCTTGCAAAACTCCTTAACAGTTCAACCAAAAGTCAAGCAGGCGAGTAGTAATCTGTCATTTAAAAATCAATGTTTGCTCTACTATAGCAATGCCAGAACCTGTGACTGTACATATCCAATGCCTGTTACTGGCTTTGAGTCCCAGCGCTCAGCTGTCACAATGAGGTCATCGTCCGCTGCACTGACAGCACTGCTTCCTGGATTAAGACACGTAATAATCAAATTGTCAGGCACAGTTGTGCGCACACACACACACACACACACACACACACACACACACACACACACACACACACACACACACACACACACACACACACACACACACACACACACAAGTTACAGTAACAGACACAATGTGCAGTGACAGAGAAGTAAATGGTGGATGACCCAAGAATACAAATGTGTGCTCTAACGAATCATTTGTCAAACATACCATCTCAAACCAGAACACCACGTTGAAAAGACGTCTCATGGGCTACTAGTTATTAGTTTCAGATTTAGTTTAAACCTGAGAAGATGTTAAAAGTCAAATGTAGGGTTTTAAGGAATTCTACACAGGTTGATTTAAGCAGAAAAAAAAAAAAGAAGAAGATTTTTTTTCAATTCATCAATAGCTATACGGCTTGACGAGGAAGTCTGTCTCTGGTTTACTCTGGACAAAAATGGGCAGGCTGAATCGTAACATTTTTTTAGCGACTACTTTGGCCCTAATGTAATAGCCAATAAAACAAAGCATGTAGTCTTTTGGAGAAACTAAACTTTTATAAGCATAGCCCAAAATGAAATATACTCTCCAAGAGCCACTGCTACATGAAAATGACATAATAAACTGGTGGTCCTGTGCTAAAAAATACAGTGTGTGTATATGTATCAAAGGCTTGTATGCTGGTCGTGTGCGGTTTGTTACTGGTTAAAACAGCCCTCCGCCCATTAGCCAATTAGCCCGTTAGCCCATTAGCCCCGTCTTGATAATGGCTTTGTTTCCAGGCCCTTAACTGCCCCTATAGTAACCTCAAACAGGCCGCGGGTTATGAGAGCGGGTTTGTAAACGTCCCAGAGAAGGAGAAGTGGGAGTTCCCTGCAACGGACCGCCTGCACTGTTTCAATCCATATCTCTTTCAATCTTCTTCTCTCTTTACCTGCTGTCTATGTTTTTTCTGCAGCCACCTACTGTGCTGCTGGTGAGTAATAAGAAGGGTAATAGCAGTCACTCAGGGGCTCAACTGTGCTGATAGATGAGGGACACACACACACACACACACACACACACACACACACACACACACACACACACACACACACACTCAAATGCACACCACACTATAACTAATTCTCTTATGGCTGATGGAGGGAGGGAACCCTCTGTTTAAAAAGGTCCACCGCAAAGAAAGAGTATGTGCCACGGGGCAAAAGAAAGAGAAAAAAGAGGAGGTGGGGGTGTTGTTGTCTTTCACAATGGTGTTTAAAAAAAAAAACCCACATGGCCTTATTTTCTACTCGAGCACAGCGATCTAGGTTGCGAAGAGAAGAAGAAGGAGAAGAAGAGGAGGGGAAGAGGATGGAGGAGGAGAGAAGCGAGGAGAGAAAAGCGAGGCGGGGTGTCACTGGCTGAAGGCATTCCTCTGCAGACGTCACATAGGAACAAAGAGGAAAGGAGTGTGTGTGTGTGTGTGTGTGTGTGTGTGTGTGTGTGTATGCATGCTGCACATTGTTTACAGTTATTAATATTCTGGATCTGCACATACAGCATGTGCGTTTCCCATTATACCAGAACATTTCTGCTCCTAAGAAGATATACGTGTGTGTGTGTGTGTGTGTTGCCACTGCAGTGCAGCACAGTGGGGGTTGGGGGGGGGGGGGGGGTCTTCCTCCAGCTGTGATGTAGCGTGGAGGAGAAAGAAATTAGGGCACGACTCAGCCCAGCTCTGGTGCCATTGTTGCCTCGCTTTTTTTTCAGGGCAGACTGTCTGACACACACACACACACACACACACACACACACACACACACACACACACACACACACACACACACACACACACACACACACACACACACACACACAAATACTGACTTCTAACATCATACTGGATCAAAATTACATATATTTGTCCTTATTAAAAAACTGAAATAGCACCAACACCCAGATTCAGAATTTTGGAACAATTCTGGTCATGTGTTGCGAAACACTGGTTTTAAAAAAAATAAGAATAAAAGACTAATTTGCCTCAACACATTTTGACTTTGGCAGCCACACACTTAAACTCCTCATGCATGGGTTTTGCACCGGTCGTTTGCTCTTGCACGGCTGGTGGCATTCATTGGGAACAGCTATTTGCCTGGCACATCTATAATTAATAAGCTCGTTAAAAATCGCGAAGAATCGGGTCTTGAAAGTGAATTTAAAATGCACTTCTAAGAAAAGCGATTTGTTGCAGAAATGGCATGTGTGGCTTATTTACGTACATAGATCTAAAAACTTGCATAGCTCATAACAATGACCACAGAAGTAGCCAGTGTACCGCTTCATCTCATGAGCTGAATCCTTGATGTGGAGCATTATTGGCCCTGGACTGAAGCTGGTAAATATTTTAGCTTGAGGGCTGATTTAGTTACACAGCACAGCCATGATACTTTGACTCAGCTTCTAGATGCACGGTCGTATTTCTCTCACGACAATATGGGACTTATTTTGCTGGTATGCCACCTCAGATATAGCCCACAAAGATTCATCCGTGAAGATGACATTGTTCCGTCTTTTCGAAGCAGGTGTTCCTGTTGCAGCGGTTCAGAGGTGTTAATGTTGACTCATGCAACCCCTTGCCCCACTGGTTGTGGTGAACTCTATGTCTTCAGGCCGTCTTCAAATTGTTTCAGTGCACATTAATTGAAACAGGAATGTAGAAATACAAAAATACATTTTAGAGATTTACTGGGTTAGCTAGAAAAAAACGGTCATCAGAGGAACTGAAAGAGGAACTGCAAAAGAAATGTTTGTCTTCTCATGACACCATGGCGTTATTAATACCCTACAGCAATGAATTAATTATAATTCAACATTTAAGAGTACATGAAACTGTAAAGGAGGAAGTGGGAGTCACACACAATGTGAATCTCTTACGCTTCAGCACAAGCACCACATCATCCTTCCAGTGGTGGAAATGCTCCTCTGACACTTGCAGTAAGTAAATTGCAGAACTGTAAGCGACATCTGTGGCGTGCCTCTGAATATGCATACACATGCAGATGACCCGTGCTATATATCTGCTCGGCCACAATGCTACAGGTCTCTCTGAGGAGAACGCTGGGACAATTTTAAGATCTCTAGTGCTGATCATCGTTATTGAAATAGAAAATGGCCCCAGAAGATGCATCCTATTTAACTGAGAAGTCCATTATTCATATGTACACATTTTAAATTGAGATACAAAGTGAATGCAGGAAAACTTTCCCTCTTAATAAGCAGATGGATATGAAAACAGCGTAAGTGTTGAACGTTGTTATCACATTCAATCTAAGGGAAAAAAAAACTTCCGTGGATGAATGAAATGTGTCTGTGTAACTTAAAGTCATTAGTAACTTTATCCGGCTGACACCTTGTTCCACCTGACTGTGTGAACTTTGTGCCCCCCCCCCCCCCATCTTAACAAGCTACAGTGTAGCTCAGACCGAGCAGTTTCCCTTCATTGAATGAAATGAAGCAGTCTGCCATTGAAGTGATATAACGTCTCTTGTATTCCAATGAAAACCAACTCGGTTCAAGAATGTTCTCGACTTGAACTTCAGTTTCTTCTTATTGCTGCAGCTGTCGGCCTTGTTCTCCCTTTAAGATGGAAATGTCAGCGTTGTAGTAATCTGGATCGGCCTTGGTCTCGTCTCGGATTCAACTGCATTTTTATTTGGTCTCTGCAGGGATTTATATAAATTGCATTGTGAGATTTATTTGCTGACATCGTTACTGGGAAGCAAAGAAAAATCCCCATACCTAAAACTCACCTCTGCCATGCCTTTTGATTATTTTATCAAGACATACGAACATACATACATACACACATACACTCATACGTACACAGCATGAATGGCAATAAAAGAGGTGCATGAAGAGGAATCTTGCATGTGGAATGTGGATCTTTCAGATCAATTCGAGGAGTGCCTATGGTTTAAATGTTCCACATTAGATCGTAGGTGTGTCATGCAGTGTGGGACTTGCACTGGTGTGGTCTTGGTCTTGAATTGGTCTCCATACACTCTGGTCTTGGTCTTGACTTGGTTTAGGTGGTCTTGGTTACTACAACACAGAGAAATGGTTCTGTAAAACCAGATAAATATCAAAATGTGATTGGTTTTAGAATTTTTTTTTTTCTCAAAAAGAGTAAATTTGACGCTTGGGGACAAGCACAGTTTTTCTGGCTGCGCATGAATTTGACCACATTACTGTACTCTTAAGATCATGAAGCACTATAAAAGAAGCAGGAAGAGAGGACGGAGAGTGAACTCTGAAGAATGCTCTGTAACTTCTCTGCACACGGCTACCTGATCGCTGCTGTGCGGTCGTAAAAGAGACAGCTGTGCGTTTCCCAGCTGCTTAAAAACCAGGCTTTTACTGCAGGAGGTGATAATCACAAATTGTTTAAATGGAGCTGTTTCAACAGCAGCTGGAGGGTGGTGGATTATCGCCCCCCCCACCCTGGTCCTCCTGTACGACAAAAGAACAGCAGCATGATGGAGCTTTCATTTCAAGTTCCAGCCACTTCAAAATGAACGACAACTTGGACACAGAGAATCGTGTTTCACGCTTGATCTGCACCTAATGCAGCTGATAAACATGAAAAAGAAGCTGGCTGGCTGGCTGGCTACAAGTCTGAACTCATTTTATTGAGAATTTGAATGAAATATAGCTTCAGGAAACGCTTTGAGATGTGTTTTAATGTCACTGCCTGTAGGCCACCAGGAAGAGTCAGAGGTTACATACTGTGTGTGTGTGTGTGTGTGTGTGTGTGTGTGTGTGTGTGTGTGTGTGTCTGAGTACATCCATGTGCTTGTGTGAGTGTTGTCTCTGTAGATCTGAACTATAATCAAAGGCACTTTTCTCTTATTGGTTAACTTTAGTGGCAATGAGCCTCATTTTCAGTGCCACACCTGCCAGCTGGATAGTGCTGCTTACCGTAAAGTGTCACAAGATCTGAATGACTTTGTTTGCTGAAGGCATGTTTCAATGTAATAATGTCCAGCTTTCCCAAACAAGAAGCTCCTGACTAAGGTTAATTATTAAATACCATGTTTTTTTTTTCTTCTTTCTATCCTGTAGGGGAACAAATGTCAGAGGAAGACAGTGAGATTTATATGAACTTTCAGCTAAAGGTTATCTTTAACTCCTTTCAGCCTGCAGCGTTGAGCTGTCAGTCCCGAATTCAAGGTGTGTGTGTGTGTGTGTGTGTGAGACGATGAACTAGAAACTCTCAGGCCGCGGTGGAGTCGAGGTGCGGCTCTGAGTTGCTCCATAAGAAACCTTAGACTACTAAAGAAAAAGCTGCTCAAAAGCGTTACCAGGAACACTTACAGTAGGTGATTTTGGCCTGACAGGTGTGGCTTAAATCAGGCAGAAATACACAAACGCACACGCATACTCTCACACACGTGTATCCACACGCATGCTGACACATGTTGTTGATAAAATAGCTATTTTCCTCCCACATCAAAGCTCTTAAAGTGAGTCAGAGCAAAGGGAGAAGAGCGAGCGTTACAAGTCCGGAGGTTAGAACGCAGGTTGTTTTTTTTGTCCAGCAGGGACGATACTGTCTTTAATACAGGAGAGGACAAGCCCTCTTTGTCGGGTTTAAGGAGTGACTCAGATTTTATGTCGAGCTCCAGGGTTTCAGTGTTCTGAAAAGCTCACTTTCTTGTGGGCATGAAGGGGGAAACGCATCTGGGCACTTGACATTATGCTGGTTTCATTTATTCAAGTACTATCATTAAGTACCGCACTTAAGTATCAATTTCAGGTACTTGTACCTTACTTTCATGTCAGTCCATTCTACTACCTCACTACAATTCAGAGAGAAATATTTTTATATTTTTACTTCATGTCACTTATTTGACCGCTATAGTTAAACGATTCTTTACACATTATGATTTTACATCCCCAACAGAGATAGCTTCTAAGATATTCCTAGAATAAACAGAAGTATCAGAAGATTCAAACTGATGTGAGAGAGCTCATGAGTTACTGTATATTTGGTCTCAATGGGTTGTAAGATTGCGGTTTGCGCCACAATCCTCCCTTTTTGTTGAATCTCTCCTTATTGAGCTCTTGGTGTTTTTTTGAGTTTAAAGCCTGATGATAAAGATCACCGTCTGATTCTGTAACAAACCGATTCATAGTTGTGTTTAAGGAAACAAATAACATGGTAACTTCAGGGGAAAGGGGAACCCACAGCCTTCCTTCACACGGTGATCAAGGACGGTCACGAGTTTGTTTGTAGATGAGAAATGATCCGTGTGGAACATTCTCACATTTCATGGGTTTTTTAGAAACATGATCTATGACTGTACTTATCAGGAAGCTTCATGTTCACTTCTAGGTCCTTTTCAGGGAACAGTTTTTTTTCTGAATTAAACCGACTTCATATCCTCAACATGTTTTATCTTCCTTACCGACAAACACATTGCATCCCTCTCTCCGTTCTTTACCAGCATGAGATCGTGTTGTTGTATTATAGAAAAGTGTGACTCTACTTTCCTTCACCAGCCCTCCAGAAATGTTTTCGATAAAGACATTGCGGCACACTGTTAAAGCGGGTAATATAGCCATGTCGTGCATCAACATTCCCACTCTTCACCTTGAGCAGGCTTTTTTATCGCAGCGTAATCTGCTATCAGGATACTTTAAACAAGTCGTGAATGAAAGGCAAAGAAGTCTTTCAGGCTCTCATTGTGTTCGGCCAGACTGGCACTGAAGGAGAATGTTGACCTTCCAAAACAATGATTCTCCTTTCCCCTTCTCCTCCTCTTCCTCTTGCTTTCCCCTTCCTTTTCCTCATACACACACATTTCCACATTTTGACCTCATCCTCATTGCCCTTCTTTTTCTCATCCTTGTGTCCCTCCTCGTATCCTTTTGTCAATCTGACATGGAAATGCCCGTTAGCCTTCTTCTTTCCTCCAGCCGCTCTCATCCTGTTTCTCTTCCTGGTGCATCTCTGTTTCGCGTTATTAAAATAGGATAAGTGCTTGCAGAGGAACCGGACTGAATGACGTAGCGGAGGAGTGAAGGTGTATTAAAGGGGAATTCTGAAACTTTTTCAGTATCTGGCGTGTCTACCAACCCACAAACTGTGAAATGAGGTCAGTTTTTCGTGGGCTGCCATGGTCAGAAAACATGTGATTCAACGAGCTGTTCAGATTTATCTCCCCTTCCTCTTGTCCCGTTCATTGACTCAGGCTCATTAGAAAACACCGCCATCTGAGCATCTCCACCCACAGCTTAAGAACTACCTTTGCAAAGTTGCACCGTGTTTTTCTCGCAAGCCAGTCAGAGCAGACTGGGTTTTTTTGGGAGGAGGGCTTAAAGTGACAGCCACTAAAACCCTAAAAGGAGCATGATGTGTCCCCTTTAAATGAACTGCAGGAGCCTCTGACTCTCCATCGCTCCCCTAATTTCATTTTGTACCATGGCAGACATGACCGTTTGCTGGCCAGGCCTCGTGATGCGTTTTGCCAGAGGTTGTGTTATTTTTATAACAACGAGACATAAGCAAACCCCAACTGTGGTAAAGTAATCATAGCGGGCATCAGTCCGAAGCAAACACAGTACGCTAGTGTATTGATGTGAGCAGTGAAATTGACTGTTGTTCATAGCATCTCTGATTCTGAGACACACACATTGAAAAGTTTATTTCCATGTGTGATCGCACCCAGCCAGACATTTTCTGTTTCTTCTTGTTTTTCATAATGTTTTTGATATGTGCTCTCCCTGTAGTCTGTCAAACCTTCTTTTTACCTCACTGTTCGAAATGTTGCAGATTAGCATCCACTATGAATACTATGATAATGCGTCGGATAGCTGTTTTCACTTTGTCTATGTATATTGTATCCAACCCTACCAAATAAAACATTAATAAATAAATAGAAATGTTATGGTAATATACTGTATGTACTGTCTGTCTAGATGAATGCAAAATGGTCTCAAAAAGGAGTGGATGCACTGAATTATTGAACACCCGAGCTGAGGCGTGCCCTCTCTCTACCTATTGCTGTCCTGCTGTAGTGGAGAGTCAGCAGTCTTGGGCTTGGATGCACATAGATGAAAACTGCAACAACAAAGGAGAGCAAGTGAAGAAAGACCTGTTTTATGGTGAAAGAGATGCAGCATTGTTAACCGACTGTATGCAGAAAAAAAGGTGGTGCAAAGTCAGCTTTCATGGCAGTGAAGTGGACCCGACTCAACATGTGGTTGTGCAAACTACGGTACAGATGAGCTTAGCCCATTTATTCTTTAGCTACAGGGGAAAGGTGTCTATTGGCTACCAGTATTTTTGTTGCCTTGAAAGACGGGCATGAATAAAAACAAGGGTCACTTGCAGTGATAAAGCCGCATGAAGTTTTTTTTAGCCTCTCATTTGTTTTAGTTTGATCACGTTCACTCTTTTGGTTCCATCACACCACTCTCATCAGGCGTACTTCCAGCAGCAGGAAGCTGTCTGATGAATGCGACCTGTCAAACCGACAGACGCCCGTTATCCCTGCAGGAAAGCAGCCACGTTGTTTCTGCAGTCAAATAGTAGCTCCAGCTCAGACCAGCCTGCTGAGGGTTTAATCCAATCACAATACGACTCATTTGTAAATCGAGGAATCTGCCCTTTCACCTACCTCCAGGTGGAGCCCGCCTACATTAATTAACCCTTTACTGTTGTATTTGATAACTTTATTTGACTGCTTAAAGCAATCGCCAATGCCCTATAAACAAACACTACATAATATTTATATATTGTTTCATACACGAGCCGCAGCGACATGACAAGTTGTGGAATAATTTGCAAAGAATGATAAGCCAATAAAGCACAACAGGGTCAGAATATAGTTTCAATTTGCTCATTTGATTGTGACATTTCTGTCTTTTAGATTAGATCCAACTTTTGCATCTTCTTAAGTTAAATTAACAGTTCTACTTTGGTTATACTCTTACTTCATCCATCATATATATATATATATATATATATATATATATATATATATATATATATATATATAAAAAATATATATATATATATCTCTGCCCCAATCAATTTTCCCCTTATTGATGTTGATAGGTCATAGTAAGATAGAAACATAAAATGTTCTCCTCACTCTGTATCTGTGTATATCAGTGCAGGGGTGGGCTGAGGGGAAGACTCGACTCCATTGCTGCCCAGAGCCAACCCAAACAAACCACAGACCACTGGCATGGAGAGCGAGGAAGTGTGTGTGTGTGTGTGTGTGTGTGTGTGTGTTTGTATTTAACAGTGTGCGTGTCTGCGTTAGGCTCCCATCCTGCTCCAAAAATAACCCCCCGCTAAGAATATTTAATCCCCAGGTTACGGCTCTCTCTTCCTTTTTATGCTTTGCTCTTTATCACACCCTCACACATTTGACGTGCATACTGTACACACACACACACACACACACACACACACACACACACACACACACACACACACATGCAGGGGTGGTGTTGGGGGCGGGTGTCCTGGTGCAAAGCTAGCCAAAACTCAGGCTTAGTGGGGGTAATCTGGTAGGTGTGTGTGCACTCGCTTTATCCTCGGTTTTCATGCGTCTGGTGTCATTGTTGGGGATAATTTGGTTGGCTTGGTCTAAAGTCTGGGTCTGGCTTTGGTCTAGAGGGTGAGAGAATCTCTACTTATTTATTCACTTAGGATTTTGAGAGCTGTATTTCAGATCTTCATACTCTGCCCTTTGGTCCTGATCACATCGTGCAGGGACGCTGATGGGACTCAGGGTCAGGAGGACAAGCCAAGATTAATGCTGGAGAGCAGGGGGGTTAGGGTGGTGTAGGTGGGAGAGGAGTGAGTTTGGGGGGGGGGGGGGCAGGGATTTATGTCCATCTCTGTGGGAAGTTATCACAAACACAGACCGTTTATTGGGTGGCTTCTGGTTGAGGGTGAGAGGTTTTAACTGTCAGGTCAATTTCATGATGTGATTTGTAAAATATAGAAATGACAAAGTGATGAAGGGAAAGTGTGGTGTGCCTCTTCTTTAGGTCACATTGAACCTTGTGCGAACACTTCTTTCAAACGCTTTCACACTAGAATATCCTCCCTCTCTGTTTGGGGATTTATGGAAGGCCACTTCATGGGCCAGTGAGGGATCAAGGATTATTTTTGGGAGGCCGCTATTCTGAGAGAGTTATGGGGAGTTGGTGAGGTCAGGTGGGATGATTCTTAGTCCAAGCTCCACTCAAGGCCAGACTTCAGGGGGGGATGTGTGGTTCTGCTTCTGCAGGGTTCAAGGTTGTCTCACCTGCATGTTGAAGATGTGATCAATGAACATCTGGGGTAAATTCTAATTAGAACTCCCTGCACTGTTAACTCTGCCCACTTGAATCAGGAAGTCAGGCATGTCACAATTTCTGGAACCAAAAAAGACACGCAGTGTTCTGCAGTATTTACAGTGTGTGTGTGTATCATTTACCCTAACAGTGATGGGCTATTTCAATACAAGTGAATGTTAAAACCATCTTCTTTTATATTAAATAATGAAATGTTCTTTAATCTGCAAACATATATAGTTTTTGATCTATGCCTGAAGAGTTTTAGGGTATTTTTCCTTAAGAATATTGGATGCATATGCTGTACTGATTGTTTGTGATTTTGGATTCATATCCCTTGTATTGACAGTGGCATTTGAACAATACACTTAAATCTCAACCCAAATTTCTGTGAACTTTATGCAGGTTTTATTCGAGGACAGCTGAATGTCAAGAGCTGTTGGTTCATTATGCATTCAGGCAAACACACCAGATATCTGAATAAGTGGTGTCTCATTAAGCATAGGTGGTACAATTACTGCCTGCACTAAGATATGGAAGTATATATTCTGCTGTCATGTGGGACAGAATTGAATATTGAAAACATGTTTGCATCGGCTCACAGCTAACGGTGTTAAATGCGCTAACAAAAAGTAATGGACGAGGAAACAAAATTCTAATTACGTGTGGAGTTTGAACAAAGCAAATTCTTCTCCACACTAAATTTAGACCCTTAAATAAACTTACAGAATATTTCCAAAAGAGGGTTGTTTTGTTGTGGCTTCCTTTTTGAAAAGGAAAATGAGGACACAGGCCAAGCAAGGCTCTGACAGAATGTAAATAAATAGAATAGAAGGAGTAAGCGGTATTAAAACAATGAATGGAAGTCACAATGTCACATTGAGAGACGGCCAATGGAAATCAAAAGCTCACCGCAGGAACTGCAGAGGCTCATATGGTGATAAAAGCACATTTTCTGGCCCACAACTGAAACACCGAAACCACAATAATGTAAAGCTCATTTGTCTCGCTGTAAGCTGCAGCTCCCACAAAGTCAGTTTCCCATCAACTGTCAACAGACCATCACATGTTGGACTCTTTATCTGACTTACAGCTGATTGGAGTTATTCACGTTGTTTTAAGTGTCTATTGATTAGTCTGTTCTTCACCAGAGAATTACATGTTGAAATGGTAAGTTGAGTGAAATTCCCCTTTTAGCTTCTCTGTAAACCAGTCCCTTGTCTCTTGTAGGTTCTCCAGTATGATTTCACATAGTGACACTGAAGACTTTTTGGGGTAATTCTTTGTGATGCCATTATAATGGGTTACATGTCATTTTATAAAGATAAGGGCAGGTGATTGCTTTATTTGCGCCAACAACTTCAGAGTTTGCACTTTAGTCTATTTAGGTTGCAGCATTCAACGTTTACAGTTTAACATACCTTGAATAGTTTAATAATTTACTGAGAAATGACTAATTTACTCAGAAATCCAGCTCCACTAAACAATCAACAAATGTGTTCATACATGGCTGCTAAATGACATACATTTCTTTATTCTGCTAAGAAATATCTATCTACAGCTTCTGATGGTCAAAACAATCCAGCTACTGTCATACGATTGGAAGTTAAATCTCTCCTTACGTAATGTGTATTGGTTTCACTGTGCAGTATTTTGGAATATAGCATGTTTTGCTGCAATCAGGATGAGGCAGTAGTGCCTGAAATGCTCGATCGTTGGAATACCAGCCATTTTGCTGTCAACTCGTAAAGTCAAGACAGACATTTGCGGGTCATGAACCTGCCCAAACGACAGAAAGGAGGATGGAATTTGTAATTCATTACTATGCTGCCTCAAGCCAAAAAGCATATGTCATGTCTTCAAAGCTCAACTTCCAGCTTGTCCCTCCCAAATTCTGTGGGAGCGCATTATCATGGTGGCATTTCAGTCGTTGTCTTGCTCTGTTTTCAACCTCTAACCCTGTCATCTTTCGTGTCCCTCTTATCTCTGTGTCTCTCTGTGTCACGCTGGCCTCAGAGGAAGGACTTAAACTGACAAGCCACCGAGCGGCAGCCACTCGGCCGCAAATCCCCCAGGCGGGGGGGGGGCAGTGTTGCTAGGCTGGCTGGCCAATGTCAGATGGCATTGGAAACACAACAAGATGACTTGTCTGTATCTGCTCAGTGGATAACTGATCCTTGGCCAAGTTAAAGGTTGCCATGTGGCCATTTAGACTCACTTCACTGACGGATCACAGTTCGTTTTCTGTTTTATGCAAACAGCTTTGGTTATATTTCCAGCCCATGTTTTCATTCAGCAGATCCAGGCTTTGTCTTTTCATTTTGTGGTGGGTTTGAGTTTGTGTTCTATGTTAATGTGCATTATACATTTTAGAAATAAATCTAATAGTAAATGTGATCAGTTTTTGTTCTTTTGCTTATTTTTAAATAATGCATTCTGCAATTGAATTAACTGTACAAGTTATATCCATTATATTGTGCAACCCTTAGTTGCAAGCATATATCAGTTAGGGCTGAACAAGTTAGTTGATTGTCAGAAAATGAATTGTCAGCAGTATTGATAATTGATTCTTGATGAATTTTTTTTGCTGTGTCTTGCTCTTCAAAAATGTGAGAATTTCTCGATTTCCTCGTTTCTATATTGTTGTAAACTGAATATCTTTGTGGTTTTGACAATAATCATTTGACATGAAATATTATTTTACAATTACTGCAGTTGTTAAGATAATTTACATGTTGTCAGAAAGCTAATCGGTCATCAGTTCAACAGCCAGATTAGTCATTTATAAGCTGAGAATGAAACAACCCGTTCAGTATTCATTCTAAATAAACATTCGACAACACAGTCCATGTGATATTTCCTGTGCTATAATAAAGCAGAATGTTCCCATGTCAGCGTTAGGGTTGAGTTTTTCTGGCTGGAAAACAGTATAGATCGAGAACCCACTTCCTCTTCCTGGTCTTGTTTGGCACTTCCTGTTTCAAACTTCCCAGAGCTACGACAAAGAAAGTAGAGAGAGTGGCCACTGTAATCCTGGGAAAACGTTTAAGTATGAACAACATGCACAGATGTAGCACTACGACATAGCAAACTGCACTGTGTGTACGAGTATCTTGACAAAATATTTACAGCTGCAAGTGCACGTACATTTTTAATCAATTAATTGAATTGTTTAAATAAAGAGTAAAGTTTGGCAGGGTTTCTAATGATTTATCCGTCACAGTGGTTAGATAAGACGACCTTGACAACAATCAAAATACAAATGATCATTTTTATTCACAAGTTAAAGTTGATAACCACTGCTTCCCATTTCTGCATTAAGTTGTTACTTTCACTCTTTTTTTTTTTGGCGTCTCTCCTAATCCTTTCCTCTGTCCGTCCCTGAAGAGTTGGAGGAATGAGGTCAGGGAGGATTTCAGCCAATCCGGTTAGAGACTGCTGATTTATTTCCTGGTTAATGTCCCACAGAAACCGTGTTCAGAGCTGCTGTCCTGCCCCGTGTGATCTTAGACGGAGAAGACTGGCATCCTTACAGAACATCTTCAATACAGTCACCACTGGCACTCAGGCAGCATGCTGGCAGCTAATTCACTGGCATTTCATCCAAGCATCCGGCTGCAAGTGAAGTTGGCATCCATAGAAGGAAAGTTGCCACGCTGAAGAGCTGACATCTAAAGACTAGCCTACTCCGTTAACAATGTCTTTAAGACATGGCATGGCAGACATAATAGCTATTATAGTTGTATACATTCCACTTATGTAGGTCAATGCTGCGTCAACATTTCCTGAGTAGGTCATCAGATTTCAGCGGTGTTTGAGGCCTTCATTGAAACTTGACGTCTTCCTGTACTTTTTATTTACCAATGCAGGCCCCGATAGAACTCATACCCTAGCCGCTTTAGAACCGTGTTGAATTACGATAATTGTTGAGTTATCGGGATAGGTGGTGAATTGTTGATATATAGACATTTAAAGATAATTCCATTGGAAAAACGCTCTGTAAAATTGTTTTCGCCAACACCACACTCACAAATCTAACATTTTTAGGTCCATTATTGAATGCAATTTGGCTAAGTAACCAGCAGCAAACGATGCCCGTAGTATAAGCGAGCTTACAAGGTTAAGCTCTCAGGTTGGAGGCAGTGTTTTCGCTGGATGTTTGCGTTGCCGTCTGTAACAGAGGTCAGGTTTGTGTCGGCCATAGGGGAGGAAGTGGACGAAGGGCTATTTGGAGACTGGCTCTAATCTGGTTAGTGTGGTTTCCAGCCTCTCTCCTCTCCTCTCTCTTTCTCCGATCATCACTCTTGCCATACTGGTCGGATCCATCATGTGCTCAACAGTCCTTTTACTGTTAAATGCTGCTTGAACGCTGCGTTGAGCTGTTTGCATGAGACGCTTAGCTACAAGTCGAGATACAAGTAGTTGGTTCATCATTTGAGAACGCTGCATTCTGATGAGACAGTTTTTTGGGCAAAGCTGACGGAAAAAAGTGTGAACAAATTTGCCTCGGCATTGTTGCTTCAGTATGATTTATTCGCAACCTCTTGACATAAAGACAGAATGTTCTTTTTCCACTGTTTGTGTTGGAATGGCATTTGCTTTGTCTTGTACCAGCGATGACCTCAAGTGGGACAACAAAAGTCTCCCAGGCAGCTCCGAACAACTACAACAAGCCACAACAGAAGGAAATGTAGTCCGTCACCCTCTGGCTCTTGTTTCCTTCTCACACCTCGTCTCTGATAGTGTATGCGCGGTGTGTGTGTGTTTCTTCTATAGCATCCCATGTTCTCTCACCTGCCGTCAGTCGTAAAGGGAAGGTCGTATATTCTCTTACATTTCCTGTTTTGGAGCGGACGCCTGGGCTCGGCCATCGTCATCACATCGGGGGAATGCTATTAGATGAGTGGTTTTGGGACGTATTGGACCAGTGGTCATTTTAAGCACTGCATCAAATATTATTGTCATTAGCTAATTGCTGATTAATTTTCTGTTGATTTGACGAAATCTATTCATTGACTTTCAGCTCAAGTAAGTTCATCTGTGACGAGATAAGAAGACTTTACATAAGAGTATTTAATATAGATAACAGAGGTTTCATAAACAACATAAAAACACTACAAAGTGACAGAAGTTGTGACTGTGTGCAGCCTACAATCTGTACACAGTGGATGCTCACCTGAAACGGTTCAGAAACGGATAATGTATCAATAATCTGGATTTACTTTGCATTAAATCTTCACCTTTCTTCTTATTCTAATGTCTGTGGTGGATCTCAACATTACAAATAAAGCTCTAGAGGAAATGCTACTGGGTACGCGTGGATACTTGTGGTATCTCAGTTCTCCTCACTTTACAAGAATGTTATAAGACGGGCCAAAAGAGTTGCTGTTTTCCTTTAAATTATGAGGTCAGTTTCTAGCCAGAGCAGGGCATTTCTGGGTCTGTGTCCTCGGCTTGGATTCCAAGTCAGATTGTCCCACATTCCTGCTGTGGATTTTTCCAGCAGCAGCCGGCGTTTCACCGGATGATTTCACCCCACAGAAGCCCTTTTTCAAAAAAAAAAAAAAAAAAAGAGAGAGGGAGGAAAACCTCCCCGGTTGTCTCTGTTCGCTGTGTCAGCAACAGGCGTGGCAGTGCCAGAATCAGAGCGGGAGAGAGGTTGAAAGAGGGTTACGGAGAGTGAGCGAGGGAGGGAGAGGGGGGAGAGAGGGGGAAGAGGGGGGGAGCGTAAAAAAAGTGACAAATAAAAAAAGTGAGAGAAAAAGATTGTCATCTTTATTTCTTTCAGACATAGACAGAGAGATACAGTATATACTGTATGAGAGGCTTGAAAAACAGACCGAGGTACTGAACTTCCTGCTCCTGGTCGTGGCCCGGCTTCTTTGTGCCTGTTGCTAGGATACGACAGCTATGTGGCCCAGGACAAGAGGAGGGAGGACGTGAAAAGCCTCAATGATGTACAGTGTTTCTCTCTCTCTTTAGTCCCAAAGCTACAAAGATCATTTCCAACTATTAGTGTCAATTATACCGTTATATAGTCGGTAATGCAATTTGAGCCACAGACACTGGAGAGTGTTTGGATGCTCGATGTGTCATTGTGTCGGTGAAGATACAAACATCTGACTTTCACGACCGATACTGGATTTTAAATGCAGGTAGGATTTGGTCGTAGTGCTGAAACAATTAGTTATTTGAACGCTTAGACACAATTCAGATATACAATCAACTGCCACAGTGTCATTTGTTGGTTCTGAAATATGAGAATATGCTGCTTTTCTCATTTTATATAATTGTAAATTGTGTAAAAAATGTACGTTTTTTAAATTTAGACTGTTTTGGGGGAAGAAAAACTGTTTGAGGAACCATCATCAATATCTGTAAAAAATGTCTAATTTCCTCCATGCTTCTCTTTTCTTAATATACCCCCCCTAGATATCTCTTTCTTTATTCTGATGCTTTGAATACAGCCAGCTCACATCATCTCTTCTTCTACAGCTGTTTCTCAGCTCAGTTCCCTTCCGTCCCTCACTAAAACTATATGACTGTCTTCCTCTCCCCCCCCCCCTCCCCCAGCTCTTGCTGCCCCCCCCCCCCCCTCTCCACCACCGAGCTCTCAGTTCATTCTAGTCAGGACTCCGTGTGTCATTGTTCGCTTCTTTTTGTTGCCAGGCTTCATTTAGCCATTGTTAATCACTTTGTTGGCCTCCGACCACCATTCAGCCACTTTCTGATGAGCAAAGTACTCTAACAGAGAAAAAAGCTATCATAAACGAGCACAAAGCTGGATTTCATCTTGTTTTTCTGTGCTTTTCTTCCATGGGATTCCTCCATGGGATGGGCATGTTTGACACTCATTAAACAGGAATGAAGATGCAAGCAGGGTGTGTGTGTGTACTGTTAGTGTGTGTGTGTGTGTGTGTGTGTGTGTGTGTGTGTGTGTGTATATGTGTGTGTGTGTGTGTGTGTGTGTGTGTGTGTGTGTGTGTGTGTGTGTGTGTGTGTATATATGTGTGTGTGTGCGTTGTTTTTAGATTGTTTAGCTCCGTATAAAGGTCGGACCTGCTGCATGGGGAAAAATAAAAGCTCCTGACTGTTCTTGGTGAATTACAGTAAACTTTTACAGTACACACACACACACACACACACACACACACACACTCTTATGCACACAAACACTTGTCCCGTCAGTTGCTGCACTGACACATTCAGATGTGATGAAAGCCATCTGCTGAGACAGACAAAGGGAGTGTTTCCAGTGTGTGTTTGTACGCGGGGTCTGCTTTGTCAACCCCAGTGCTGTGTCATGTGTTGGCCCATGTTTGCTTTTATAAGTGGTTCCAAATGCGGACCAGTGTGTTCCCCTGTTAGTGCCTCTGTCTGTGTGTGTGTGTGTGTGTGTGTGTGTGTGTGTGTGTGTGTGTGTGTGTGTGTGTGTGTGTGTGTGTGTTTACTGTCATGAGTCCCACATGCGAGGGAGTTCCATCACAGCTTAGCGGTGTTTATGGTCCACAGAGCACTGTTGGCAAACACACAAAGGTTTTCACAACATTATCCTAGTAAATATAAAAACGAATGTTCGTAATCTGTTCATGGTCTCGGACATTTAAACGAAACATATTTGGCACCGCGTTAAACATCTTTTAGGATTTATGAAATTGAAGGTTTATACAAATTTGAAGATCTAAGCTGAAGAACCCCAATCAAGGACTTTGTGCTTGATCCAGTTCACTAAAACAAATGACATAAACGTTACTTAATGTACTGAAACGCTAACAGTTGTATGGTTCCATTCACTGTTTTTAAAATGTGGGCAAATATTTTAAACCGGTGTCAGATTGAAGCACTAAATTGGGGCTTTAATATTTCTCCATTTCCTTCTTTATTGCCATCTGTGATTTAAACGTGTGTTACAAATACAACTGAGAGTGAATAGCTGGCATTTGGCTGGTGGGGGGTCTGTGTGTCAGACCGTAGTGAAACCACCGGCCGGAATATTTATACAAGTGGCGACAATTAGTGCGTGATTGAGAGGTATGTAGAAACCGAGCGTGTGTGTGTGTGTGTGTGTGTGTGTGTGTGTGTGTGTGTGTGTGTGTGTGTGTGTGTGCACAGATGTGCGTGTGTCTTTTAACATTTTGTCTTCTGAGACGGCTATAGTGGAAGAGCTGGAGTATGTTTCGGTTTGCCCTAAAGCACACATCTATGGGCACCATGCTGGTAATAGGAAGTGGAGCTATGTGGCCAATAAAAGGCTGTTCTGTATCTGAAATCACCTTGAACCTTCTGATAGATTTACATACTGTACAAATATGGACATGATCTCCAGTATGTTACCTTTTGCTCTTGTGAATATAAAACTAGAAGAATTCCTGTTAATTCCTGTATACGATCGAATGCATTGTCTCCTGCACATTGTCATTACAAATACATCAAATAAGTTACTAATGTTTCATCACTACTTTTAGCAGTTTTATTAGGAAATCTTCCTTCATTATGTTTCAGGCAGTGCTGCCATGTAGTGCATCCTTTTTGTCCGGCATTCACTAATATTCATTTTAGCCATGCTTGCGTTGTGGCTGTATGAATAGCAATGTCAGTCAGTCGGTCAGTCGACCACTTTGGTGAAAATTTGTACAGACATTCATGGTTCCCAGAGGATGAATCCTAGTGGCGATCTTCTGATTTTCTCCTCCTCAACATGTCTGCTTCTGAGTGAAATGTCTCGACAACTATTGGATGGATTGCAATGGAATTTTGTACAGACATTCATGTACGAGTGATGTTTACACATTCATGTGTATGAGAGTGAATTGCAATAACTTTGACGATTCTTGGACTTTTCTTCTAGTGCCATCAGCCATTTTCTATACAGCTTTCTAATATATTCGTAAGATGATTTACGGTATTAAAAAAAAACACGTCTATTGATACGTATGTGTGTGCGTATACAGGGATGTTTATGTGAAGAGTTAGCCACAGCCTGGAGGTTGTCTCGGACATGTTGGCAGCAGCTTGTCCTGATGACATTTCTACTGTACAGGCAGCCAGCTTCGCCTTTGGAAGGTGATGAGATAAAGTAGAACTCTGAGCTGTTTTTCCTCTCTTTCTTCCCATTTCTCTGCCAATCTCGCACTCTTTCTTTCGATCACCAAAGTGACGTTATTGCTGTTGCGTCCAACTCAAACTAACGTAGAGTCGCAGCGGTCTTGGATATGATTTCTCTTTTTTGCTATGACAAAACATTTGAAATTTGACTTTCTTGTTGGAAAACACTTTTTGAATCAACCATAAAATTACCACCATTTAAGCCACAATATTCCAATGACTGAAGAGGCTGAATTCGATTTTCGTAAACCACCTTAAACCTCTAAGCATTAACCCACTTTACACAGCAACTGCCTGACAAGGTATTAGATGGTATGGACATAATGTTACTGGACAGCGGCAAGCTTTTTTTTTTTTTTTTCTACTGTTCTCCAGCTGTGTTGGTGGATCGTATTACAGGCGGATGATTAATCTGAAATGTGGATCTGTAACAGGATCTACATTCATGGCCACATTTGACCTTAATCACCCGTGTTTTCTCCACTGTGGGCACAAGCAGAGCGATGAGACAGTATGATGTGCGTCAGTGTGGACCAGCCCGGTCTGCTTCCCATAAACCTGACTGAGCAGAGTGGACATACGATGAGTGACCCTTAACCTCTGTCCCCCCCCAACTGCACTACTCACCATGCCAACGCCTTTAAAGAAGCCATCTCCACTTTCCCTGTTTCTGGGGCTTGTTGTTGCCGTGAAAGTAGTGTTTCCTTCCAGCAGAATGACAAAACTGACCTTGTGGAAACAGGAAAGCCCGGACGTGTACTGTAGGGTTCATGCACGATGTTTGACAATGTTCACTTACATTGGTCAGTCTCTGTTTTCCTCTGAGCCACTCCTGCTTTAGTGTTGAGAAAGGAAAGAGGCTGAACAGAGATTACGTTTGATTCAAACTCACACAATTTCAATTAGATTGTTGTTTCAGATTAAAGCTGTCAGGATGCCACAGTCGTGGTATTTGAGTCGACGGTTTTGACCTTTCCGTTATCGGCTCCTCTCTTTCTGTGTATGTTTCTCCCTCTTCCTCTCTGTCTCTCTGCCTTTCACATGCACAGAGACAGAAAACAAGAGTGTGTGGCCAAGGGTGAGGTCGTTGGCTGTCAAATGTTTGGTCAGTTTCACGGGATTCTACTGGTAGAGGTGAAGGGTTAAAATCCAATAAAATCCAACTTTTCCTTTATGGGACTCTGTGATGTGTCCTCCTCAGCCTGCTGTGTTGCAGCCTTGCTCCCCTCCTCTCCATTTTACTACATATGAGACTAGAAGTTAGTGTGTGTCAATGTGAACAATGGCTAATCGTTACCAGATTTAGTTTAAATTCTCGTTGGTAATACAGACATCATTTAGTGTAAATGATCCAGCGCCTCCTAAAACATATTATATATACAGTTATGGTTAGAGACTCTCTCCACCTTCCTACATTCGTATTTTTTTGTGTTATACCGTTGCCAAAAAAAGGACAACAAGCACAATAAACAATTTGACTGAGGGCATTATTATTATTTTACTATTGAGATAATGTCATAAGCAGTAATTATTTCGGCAACGTTAAAATCTGATATCGAGACAGCTCCAACTGTAGATCCAAATATCTTTTGCAGGATGAGAGTACAAAACTCATCTACTTTTTATGTGACTGCTAAAATGAGATGAAAAGCCAACGTACAATATGTAATAAACATGGCATTAAGAATGTAACGCCTTTTGGCTTATTTGGGAAACACTTATTCACTTACTCAAATATTCCATCAAACACTCAGTATGCAGCTCAAAGGACATAGCTGTTTTGCATATAATAAAACACGATAAGCATTTTTGGGGCAGTGACAAAAAACGTAATTATAAATTCTTCTCACGCACATGGCTGGAACTCAACTAACATGAAACACACTGTA
Source organism: Cebidichthys violaceus (assembly GCF_023349555.1). NCBI lineage: Eukaryota > Metazoa > Chordata > Actinopteri > Perciformes > Stichaeidae > Cebidichthys > Cebidichthys violaceus. The sequence continues at coordinate 3,859,924 of NW_027176373.1, forward strand.
GCTGGAACCCTGCTAAGAAATGTTACATCTATATCAACTGAGTGATATATTGAGCGATCGTCTACTCTGCAGCCACATGTGGATGTACATTCAACTCAAACAGCATATTTTTCTGCTGGTCCTGGAATGATGGCAACCACAACGCAGTGCGGTTTATTCCTTTTAAGATCAAAACAAAAGTTTCTCAAGTAAAACTCTATACATTTTATCTGGACACTTGAATGTATCATAGCCAGTCTAAGAGGTAACATCCTGTTAAATCACAAGATTTTAGGAGACGGTATAACTTGTGCCAGTGCTCTGTGTAGTACGAATATACAGACTTTACACAAATTCCTCTCCTTGCTTGGCTGCTGTGTCATGTAAAGAACTAGATGTGGAGACTGAAATCTGTCTTTGTCTCCACAGAATGATGTGTGTGTGTGTGTGTGTGTGTGTGTGTGTGTGTGTGTGTGTCACACTTGATGAATAGGGTTTCTATTCACATGCTTGTGGGACAAAGCTACTGAGGAGTTCAAGCTACTGCTGGATATCCTGTTGATATCACACAGGCCCATTCTTTCGACTGTGTATGTGTGTGTTTGTGAGTTAATACACATAGCAGCCGTTGTACAGCGCTGCTGCATGGTTGTGGTTAATTACAGATTCCTTTTGTGCAGCTTACAGTGCTGTGTGTGTGTGTGTGTGTGTGTGTGTGTGTGTGTGTTTGTGTGTGTGTGTGTGTGTGTGTGTGTTTGTGTGTGTGTTTCTTTCCTCCCTGTGAGCAGGAAGCCTCATTCCAGTAGTGTTCAAACCACTGTCCATCAAATGGCATCGTTGCAGACCGAGCATGTGAGTGGCTGATGGGATTCCCTTCACCAGTATTGATGCACATGACATGGACACCCTCTTTAAGAAAGATCTGTTTGACGCTCCAGTAAGGAGTGACCAGCAGTCTAAATCACTAGTTTGCCCCATGCTGACCACCTTTGGCCCTCTTGCTCTAAACTGCAACATGTCATGTCAGTAATAAAAGCATGTTACAGCTGACCATGCAGACGTCACTGTTCATTGGGATTTAGATCAATTAAACACTTCATGACACAACTTTCATCTGATTGTTGCAACCGTGGCAATCACTTCTATCAATTTTGTTCACACTGTATATATCTGCCTATATGTTTTTACCATGCAGAGGCAAAGACAATACACCAACAGATAGTTTTGGATAATTTTACAGTTCGCCTTCTTTTTCTCTTCCAAATAAATTTGACTGTAACAAGAGTTTGCTGTCTTAACGGCTTCTTTTAGCGACGTTTTCATTCAGTTTGTTTGTATGCGTCTCCACTGGGCTTTGTCATGTGCTCAGGATGGGAGTGAAAGGGGAGAAGAATGGGGGGAATTCTGTCGTACAAGTGTGAAGGAAGAGGACAGAGAGGCTAGTGTCAACAGGGCCACTTATTTTTAAAACGCACTGTCCTTAGCTGTCCTTCCTGCCTGGCCATGGACATGGACAGACAGACACACACACACACACACACACACACACACACACACACACACACACACACACACACACACACACACACACTTTGACACACGACCACAAAAGAGCTGTCACAGCATAGCATCATCCATGCATCTTGCATTGGGGAAACCCCAACAATGCGGCTTTTTTTTCCCCCTTCAGCTGAAATCTGATATTGCATATTCAAGACATTTGAAATATTTTCAATCCAATGGTTGATTTTTATCACTTTGACAACAGACCTACGTAGCAATACCAATGATGGAATGCTGCTGTAGCAGCAGGCGCAGTTTGGTGGTTTATGTACATGAAGTCTGCACATGAATTAATATCTGTGTATAGTCCAAATGGAGCAGAGTTAGACACAAATAGCTAATGTCAGGACGGCCACATGACCTAAGGGTTCAGACATCGACCACTGTCTTTAATAAAGGCTTAAAAGGCCCCTAATATGTACTGTATTAACAGGTCTTACCTTTCCCTTGTGGTATCTAGCCATAAGTATCACTGCGTACTGTCATGGCAGCTGTAGCTGGTGTCATTCAAATGCACACATCGGATATAATATGGCGCTTCACCCAGTCCTCAATATACTTTTGATGTAGTATATTGCAGTGTGTAGCATCTTCTATCTCCACGTTTGTTAATTCTCTTTTAAGCTGGGGCTGGAACTTGTGAATCACTGCAACGAAATAGCTCCAGTACCATAAAAGGTAAGGCATCACTGCTCGCTACATCTGTAAGTAGACGTTACCCAAAAAGCTTCTCTGGATAATGTACTAGCTGTGGCATGTAATTCTTTCTTTGTATTGCAGTAATTCATTTGTGTTGGCAAGATGTTACAGAATCAATCGGCCAACAATGTGCTTTTGATTTAGAAACATAGTCTGAGTGAGCTGAGAGCCCTGCTTTGAGTGGATGTGTGTGTGTGTGTGTGTGTGTGTGTGTGTGTGTGTGTGTGTGTGTGTGTGTGTGTGTGTGTGTGTGTGTGTGTGTGTGTGTGTGTGTGTGTCTCTGTGTGTGCACAGATGTATGAACTTATGCATATTTGCATGTGTGTCCGAGTGTGCTGCTGTTGCCAGCATCTATCGAGAACATAGCTACAGGAAGCGATATGAAATGTGTGATATATCTGCAAAGACGAGCCAGAAAAAAAACCCCTCTCACATTACTTCATCGTGTCGTTTGCCAAAATGTACAGTGAAACTTCCTCCACGGGCAAGTAAGCTAAACACAAATACATGCTTGCGAGTTTGTTTTTCATCACAGCTTTGAGTAATGCAACCTGAGCTCATTGTTTCCAAAGGAGAAGAAAGTCATCCTTCACAGTCATCGGGGGATTTAGTTTGTGCTCCAGCACAAGTCGAGATGAACAGTGAAGGTACTTGTGGCGTGTGAATACAACTTTGAGCTTGTATAATTTGAAAACATATTGTAATCGTGATAGTTTCTGCACCCAATGCAAAATATTACGGTTACTTTTGCCTTATGGTGCGATCAGACGTTCAGCCTTTAATGTCCACAACGAAATGAATAAATTACTATAAAGGTATATTTTACATTTTTCTCATCGGTCACAAATGAGAAAAAGTCCTCTTGAGACTATTTTCTGTTCAAGCGTTTGATGTAAAAAAAAAAAAAAGAATTCAATGGTTGTTTAATTGTGATTTCTAAAGTTAGCTAACTTTGTCTCATTTTGTTAAACCGACACTCTAAAGTCACTGTAATGTGCACAATGCTAATAAAGTATACATCTATCTATCTATCTAAAGGGAACTCGCATCTCCCAGATCCCGCAAGCATGACTTTTCACCTAAATACAAATCACGACTAATGACTTCATTCTTGATCGTGTTTACTTCATTTTAATAACCAATGCAAACCTTTTGGATACTTATTTTACTGGTCTATAAACTGTGGTGAGTGCTGTCAATTTTAAGGCCCATGAAATATATAATGGTCTGACCTAGTGTGCCTTTGTCAGCATTAGAGGTTAGGAGATACTCCAACAGGCTAAATCTATTCAAATGTTTTCATAATATTGTAATGCTCTGCTTGAGGTTTATTTCAATTTATGACGGTTTAAACAAGCCCTTAGGTTTTGGTGTGATATATTGAAGACCTTTTTTTTTCTTCTTTTAAAACTGGTCAACTATGAACTGACAAAATCCAGGTCTGCCTTTTTTAGAGGAGGTCATGCGCTCTTAATGACAGTTTTTTGCAGGAAAAAGTCTTGAATTGAAAATGTTTCTCTCTAATGTGAACTCTCTCTCTGTTTTGAGAGGTGTTTTCCAGACATGTGTAATCAGTAGTTGAAGTTGCGTATGTGAAGAAACAGAAAAAGGATGTTTTAGCTTCTGTTCTCCACAACTAACTGTTAACACATAAAACAAGAAGTACGTTTTCATTTAATAGAAGCAGTTTCATTTCAGCAGAGACGACGAAGCATGGACTAAACCATACATTTTTGTGTGTGTATTTTGTGTTGTGCATGAATGCTTGCTGTTTTAAGGAAAAATTTACCCTAAAGCAGTTTATCTTTGTTGAAAAAGTTGATGTTTTATTAGCGATAAACTCTGCATTCCTATGTGCATTCAGGGTCTATGTAAAGCATCAGCACCAAAAACGTTTTGGGGTGAGTTCATGGGTGTTATCACAAGTGCTACAAACATGTCACAACAGACTCAATAGTTCAGAGGACAACAACACATATTTTATGAAAGTGTTGACCAACTGAAAAAAAGTCCCCAAAAGTTCACATGGACTCTCTGTGACTTATCAAAAAGCATTTTGGGAAGCATCCACTGCCCTCATCATGCATATACTGTAGGTGCACAGCCATGCTGATAGCTAAAAAACAGTTCCAATAGATGTTGAAGACAGCAGATTGCCTTTGAGGTTTTTACTGGAAGCAAATGTAAAACTGAAAAAACAGAATTGGACATCAAATTTAATGCTAAGATTCCATAAACCAGAGTTTGACCAATATATTTAAAAACTGAGTTTGTACAATAACAAGGAAACTGGCTTCACAAAAGTATAGATTGGGCTTCATGTCAAGAAGAAAGAAAATATCAAGAGTCACACGTTTGTCACTTGGAATGGTGCTTTGGCAATACAGACAGCTAACACAGTAGCCCATAGTGGCTAGCTTGATTAGCAGTAAGTTGATGCTAAAACTAACTAAATCACAAAACGGCTGTAATAAAAGAGTCTTACAAATAGTGCCCCAACAAGTAGATAAAAGAGGCCTGTCAAAATGGTGGCTGTAACATTGTCCGTTCAATCTGCTATGAAACTGTGCCAGTAGTGGTTGTTATTAGAAACAAAATGTTAAACTGAAACCTGCTGCTGTTGGCTGAACAAAATGTATGAAATGCTCAAAGTGTGAGTGTGTCTGGGGCTGGCTTTGATGTTCATGAAGGGGAGCACGTGGAGTGTGGCAGGAGCCAGAATCGAGACATTAACAACGACGGGCATGTGTCACCCACAAGGTGCTGAGAGGAGCTGTCAGTGGCAGACGGGAGAGGAGGGCCAGAAATAAATAGAGCACAGAGGAGCAAGAGAAAGGAGGACGGTGTAGAAGGATCGTTTTGTGTAGCTCGGTGGACGCATAGCATACAACTGTGTGATAGCAAACAGGCATTTCATTTTGATTAGTAATGTAATACTGTTTCATTACTTCATCTTCATTTGCTAATATAACTATGTATGGTGGCTGATAAAGGTCAAGTAAAACCTGAACATAACTACTAACGGCATCTTTTCAAACCTAAAAATCGTGTTTAATTCTCAAAGGATTTAGGGTTGATAAACATACAAATATTAGTTTCCTGCATGAAAACAATCACAATGAATTATTAACAAGTGTGGCGCAGTAACTTCCTGATCTGTCTGCAGAGCCTTCGCTGCTCTGTAGAGTCGCTGCTCGTATCTCACAGATGACTTTGCCATGTGCTGACGTTGCTGGCTTTGTGGCTTCAAAGAGCCATGCAATGCTTTTAAAAACATGCTGTCTTATACCTGAACACATTTTCAGTTGCTGATTTCTATGATTTCATATTCATGTCCACTACTTGTTACTGTAGGCTGTGTCGGATGTAAAACCTGTTTGAGAAAAGGTTTTAACTAAAGTATTCAATAAACAGGTGATTTTTGATTTATTAAACATGACACTTCCACAATAACACTTGCTGCATGGATGCTGACAGTGTACAGTGTGTTGGGCTACTTCTTTACCGGAGGCTGGCACTGTAAAACCACAGTTTATCCTCCAAGGTCGGAATGTGGTCTCAGTTTGGTCATACTTTAGTTATTTTGACACTACGGAGCCTCTGTGACTGTGTGTTTTTTACTGAGCCTGTCCCAAGAGAGACAGTTGTGTGTGTGTGTGTGTGTGTGTGTGTGTGTGTGTGTGTGTGTGTGTGTGTGTGTGTGTGTGTGTGTGTGTGTGTGTGTGTGTGTGTGTGTGTTTCTGGCAGCATGTGCAAAAGCTCCTCGGTCTGTGTTTCATTTCAGCGACTGGCAAGCTGCAACCGATCTTTCCAAAAGCTCTCTCTCTCACTCACACACACACACACACACACACACACACACACACACACACACACACACACACACACACCTACACGCACACACACACACACACACACACACACACACACACACACACACACACACATATTTGCATGGTGTGGGATTTACATGAACTTAGTCGATTACACCCTGTCTGTCTTCTCCCTCTACACTCACTGTCCTTTCCCTGACTCCCATCTGTCTTTCCATGAGACTCTTGATCTACCCTCTCTCTTTGCCCTCTTCAGTTCTCCGCATCCTCGTCTTCATTTTAAGTTCTATCAGTAGTTTACAAGACTCCTCTGCAATACACATTTGCCTGCGCATGGTTTGCATAGTTTCTGTTCTCCTTTCTCTGGATAAGAGGGAGATCCCTGCTGGGGAAGTGGGTTGACCACATCATACTGGTTTTTGTCATTCTTCTTTGACCATGAAAGCTAAGGAAAAGCATTGCCAAAGCATCAATAGAGTTGGTCATCATTTCAAAAGAATTGGGTGCAGTTTTTTTTTGTTCCTCAAAATATGCAGTTTCCAAGAGAGTTATGAGCGGCAACAGGAAATATTGTTGTGGAGATGACCCTGCCTTGAGTTTGAATGGATGGGAAGTGAAGCTCGCTGTGAGTGTCTGTCTCCTAGGAGCTCTTAGCGCCTCATGTATTATTTGAAAGGCATCCATCTGTACGAGGCTTTTCACCGCCACGCTTTGGCTAATGTGACTTCAGGTGAACTTTTTGCACTTCTCAGCACACACACACACACACACACACACACACACATGCACAAAAACCTTCAACCTTCATCACTAACACCACTGGGGATCCACTCACTGTGTCCACCTGTCTGCATTTAGCCTCTTTCCACTCTCTCACTTTCACTAACTGCATAACAAAAAAAAGGACAACAGAGTGGTTTTCTCCTCCATGGGCGTAGTGCATGTTTTTAGGCCAGGTAACCAAAGTGAGAATGCAATGCTTTATGTGGTTAAAAGACCTCACTGGTAGTATAAAGCACCAGTAAACCTAACTGTCCCGTATTCTCTTCTCTCCATTCTCTCAGGTCTGTCAACAGCCAAGAGGAAGTTTGCTGACTCGCTCAACGAGTTCAAATTCCAGTGCATTGGAGACGCCGAGACAGATGATGAGATATGCATAGGTGAGCTTGCTGATATGAAATCCAATATATTCCCAGAGGAAAGCCTGTAAAGAGACGGCAGGCGGCGCTTTGTCATTTCTAGTTGTTGAAACAGAAGAGCAACAGAAACATCAGCACTGATTTAAAGAACAGCTTGGGTTTTAATGCTATTTTACAGGAGGCCGTAACAATCGGTCTCGAATTATGTCTCTGCCCTGAATCTGTGCCACCAATAATGTGTTTGTCTTATATAAATAGTATTATTTCATTATTTCACATGTTGGATTTTTTTAAAAGCCTAATTACAATATAATATTATTCATTTCACTACCTGGAAATGAACTTTCTTCTGTATTTGAGGTAAGGTGAAGCCAGTCAAATTGTGCAAAAAACCTAATCCTTACTCTTCCCTTTGAGTTGTCACCATGTGATGCGCTAACAATCAATACGTTTGATTTTTCCAGTGGCATCAGGCACGTCTGTTGTGCAGATGACGGTCAGGCTTATAGTGTTGATCTCTCCTCATTCTCCACACTACAAGCTTCATTTCCATAAGATATACGGTCATGATTACAATGCCGATGTTGCCTTATCCTCTATGATAAAAACATGTTGAAGTACTCTTCTTGAAGTGGCATATTTTCACAGCTCTTGCGTGTTTGCACATATCCTTTTTTTTTAATTGTTGCTCTTGTCTGAAGATAACTTCTCCCCCCTCTCCTTATAAACGTCATGCTGACCCATACAAACATGAGAATAATGTGTAAAATTGGCATAATAATGGCCTACAGATCCGATTCTTTATTCTCACCCAGGCCTTGCAGTGCTCTTTCTGTCACTGTCCAAGCAGCCTGCTTTGAAACATGCAGCAGTCACCACACCCTCCCATGCTGCCTGGCTCTGTGGGTGCAGCTCCTCACTGGCCCGACCCACCCACTGCTGTTTAACTAAGCCCAGCTATCTTTCCTGAACAGCTTGCTGCTCAACTGGGCTGCACCACAGCTCTGTTGTTTTAAGGATATTCATAGTCACACTCACGTCAAAACTTGTTTCTTCTCTCTCTTACAGTGATGATTTCACTCCAAATATATCTACAGCATATCAATTTTAAGATTTATGGGTCTATAATGTTGTTATTCTCTCAGTATCACATTTTTACTATTCCATGTGATTGATTAAGACTGTGTGATTGAGCTTACTGAAAGGTTTGACTGCATTTTATGGGCTTTATTAAAGGATCGCTCTGTTTTTCCAAAGCATTCCTTCCATAGTCCTGAGGTTCTGAACTTCCAAGAACCAAATCCTTTATCTTAAAGTCTAATATGTAAGAGCAGAGTGAGTGTAAGTGCGTGTTGTGATGATTCAACTTGGGCTTCACTGTATATGCATGTGATTTGTACACAACAGTGCACATGCTGCACATGCTCAGTAAGTATGTGTACTCACTTCGTCAGAGGAACTTAAGTGTGTGTGTGTGTGTGTGTGTGCGTGTGTGTGTTGAAACAAGCACTGAGCTGTGCTAGCTTGGAAACTAACCATGTAAATTGATGTTTCATTTCCAGTTAATTACTCTGCTGTGTCATGAGTTTAGAAACATTTGTAAGAGGTCCAAGAGCTTTATCCCCGCCAACTTGTGCCACCTCTCTTCAAACACTCCCTGTTTCTGTTTGCCTGTACTTGTGTGTCTCTCATGATAGTTATCTCTTTTCTCTTATGTCTCGCTCTGTCATTAGCCAAGTCTCTGCAGGAGTTTGCGACAGTCCTACAGAACCTGGAGGATGAGAGGACACGTATGGTGAGTGACCCTACAAACTGTCTGAAATATTGTGGTGGTTGATGAGACTGAGCGGGAACTGTAATTTGCATGTAATCATTACTCAGCAGATATTAATCAAATCTACTCAGGACAGTTAATGGATTTAGAATCCTGTAAGCTAAGGCATTAGTTTTTAGTCCTTTGTCATTCCAAGACAGTGATCTAATACCTGGTATCATATAATATTCACAAGTAGGCTTTGGCTGTGGTTATGTGTGTGTGTGTGTGTGTGTGTGTGTGTGTGTGTGTGTGTGTGTGTGTGTGTGTGTGTGTTTGTGTGTGTGTGTTTGTCCCCAGATTGAAAATGCCAACGATGTGCTGATTATGCCTCTGGAGAGGTTCAGGAAAGAACAGATCAGCGCAGCCAAGGTGAGGAGGCGATAGTGCACGGCCACAGGACTGGTGACAGAAAGGACTTTGGCTACACATGTCCTGCGCATCAGTATTGACAACCTGGCAGCGAAACATAAATCAATAAAATCCTTTTAGTGCTTCTGCAGCTCAACAACAACACCCACTCAAAATATAAAGATGGTAATAACACACAGTAGTAGATTTTGGAACTGTCTTTTATATTGATGACTAAAGATCTCAGTGCAACCTTTGACACTTTGTGAAAGGGAAAAATTTGCAGCCTCAGCAACATTGTCAGCTCTACATTACCTCCACATCACCAGCACTTTTTAGACATTACTACCCTTTATCTTATTTTCAAATAATTGCATCTATATACCTGGGTGAATTACCCTAAAAGTTTGTTGTCACATTATTCTTTAATTTTCCTTGAAATGATTTGGTCACAGCAGCTCGAGAAAAGTGTCACTTCTACTGCACCTGCTGGCCTTTTTAAAACTGTTGGAACATATTAAAGTTCCAGTGAGATCCTCTCCTGCAGGATACGTTCACTATTTCCTCGAGTGTCAGTAGGAATGTTCAATATACTGTGATATTGAGAATATTGCTAATAATGTCTTTGTTAATGATCATTCAGTTCATTCAGCGATTCATTGAGTGATCATGAATGTCTAAACACTGAATTAAACGACACTTTAGGCTTGGTCTTTATTGTGAAGTCCACCATCTCAGTGAGATGTCACAGTACAGCCACACATTGGCCTTGTACCAAGAATATGAGAAAGTGCCCACAGGCTTGTAATAATAAGCTATAGTGTAAATATATAATACATCATTTTTACTGCATGTCTCACAGCCTCTCTCCTCTCCCATGATTATTCATGAATCAAGGACTGAATCATCATTGCATGACCTGGATAGGAGATTAGAGGAATACATAATCCTGCCATAAATCACTGGGGGGGGGGGGGGTCTCATAGGCCAGCAGGGCTCCCTCATGGCGTGGCCGGTGTTGTCTTAGACTTGCAGTGTGTGTAAATCGTTTCATACCTTGACTGAATGTACAGGAGGTAAGGAAACATTAAACATAAAATAAACTACGCCAGTAGGTAAACAGAAGCATGTTAACTCAATACCTACTGTATAAATATTACATTCATTTGACTTTTTAATTACAATTTATTGCACTTCAGACTTTTCACAACAAATTCTACAACTTTCTCAGGTTAAAGTATCATACTGTACATGTTTGGGTAATCCCTTGCCCCATGCTTTAAATATGCCATGTTTCGATGGTCAAATCTCCCTACAGCAGGTCATGTTGCTCTCACTCTTAGCATTAGCCATGAGACCTAGATGGGTAGCCACGGGGGTTCCCCTGATTCATGCAGCATTTATCGCGTTATCGGTGAATACTCTGATAATCCGTCCCCTTAATGCAGGTCATTGTTTGATTGTACATGGTGGCCAGATTAAGAAGTGAACGCATAATCTGTAGAGTTAGGTCACCATGAGCGATGTACTAATCCCAGTTTAGCCCTAAAAGAATTTGACAGCATCTTCGCCCGGCACAGTTTCACCTCGTCCTGACATAAGAGGGTGTTTTTGGAGAATTACAGTGGGTGGAATAAGAATAGAAACACGTTTGATGTTTGAACAAATCATTGTTTGTTCAACAGTCACTGCAAGCATAACTAGCACAACACTATACTTTTCAAACCAACATGAGGCTGGCACCCTTGTGAAGGACATAGAGCCGGTAATGTAAGGCCCTTGTTTGTGTAAAAACACAAATGAATCAGTCCAGTAGCAACAATAGAGATCTTTCTGCTACAGCTGCAAGGTTTGAGGATTTTGGAGTGTTGAGCTAAGTGTCATGAATTGGGTTTGATCGTGAAGAATTACTGAGGTAAACGCACATAGATGAGCAAAATGAATGATTTATGTTACTATCATTTTTGCTTTCCACTGATTAAGCCAAGTTAAAGTATAGAAGGATAATCTGATTTGTCCATTTTGGGGATACATTGGTGTGTCTGCAAACCTGTGAATGTAAGTTTTAATAACTTGTTTAGGGTGACACATTAACAGTTCACTATTTAAGCCAAGGCCACGATTAATAATACAGTACAATATATTTATTTTTCTGTTGGTAACTTTGGTATTGTGGTAAACTATAAAGAAAATAAATACCGATAAATGTAATGTTTACAGAAGTTTCATGCCATGTGTTGTACGGAGATACAGGCAGGGAGTGATGGTGTAATGTTGGTTTAATGTGTCAGTGGGACCTCCTAGTAACTGTCAACATGACGGTGCAAGTGGAGTGTGGAGTACAACTTTATTGTGGCTGTGAGGAGTTTATCTGGTGGCAAAGCATTTACTTATTTATTTAAAAGTAAATCATCAGTTAGCATCACACTGGGATGAGATTGCCACCTGCTGGTTTAGAAGGGAAGTAACTTAAACCAATTTAAATGCCCCGTAACTTTTTTTTTACCAGATATTTGGTTCGAAAAAAAAGTAAATAAAAACGATTCATGGAAAACATGACATTTATACTGGTTGTGTAATAAGTTTTTTAATTTCATTTGTGACATTACTTTCACAAAGAAAATCAGACAATCTTCTATCCCTTCTATTTGAATGTAGTTATAGTCAAAATGTTGTGATGGAACCCATAATGACGGACAGACAGGAGGGGGCGGCAGCAACAGCAGCAGCAGTCATGTCAGACATGATTTCCACAGTGAATATGAAAGAGTCAAAGAAGCAGACTTAAAACAGAGGCCTTGTTGTTTAGAGGAGCGTTCATCATCTCTGATGTGTTCTGCAGCTGCTGCTGTCGGTTCCTCCTCTGGCACTGAGGACTCTTCTTGTTGTTGAAGCTGGCTTGGCAATAAAACCTGTTGTCATGTGACTGCAACAGGAGTTGACATCACACCATTATTGATTGTGACATTATTTCATTGTAAACAGAAGTTTGACTCACTGTTCCAAGACAGTTTGTGTGATGGATCACTTTGGTGATAAAATATGTATATTTGTAGCTTTGCATCGCAACTTCTTCATAGCATTGTGGATTGCTGGTTTATTTAGGCATTACAAACTATAATTTTTCAAATTTTTGTCTATTAACCGAATAACTGAATAAAGTGTAAGAATAGAATGTCGTTCACAGCTAAACATTTTTAACCGCAATTCCCCCTCTTTTTACAGCTTGTTTTGCTCACCAACAGGCCAGAAAACCCCAAATATTAAGTTTAAAGTGATGTAGAGAAGCAGCATGGCCTCGCATATGAACTTTTACCTGATAAGTTGATTGTGGGGGTTATTCATTTATTCATGGTAAAACACCTGATCAACAGAAGAACCAAATATTCTGAATCTGTTAGTATGTCCCATGGTTATTAGCTTCTTTCTGAAGCTCCAGGGTCATGTTATGAGTTTGGGATAAATAAATGCAATAATGTTAACAGGCTGAGACCGATGTACAGTAATAATACCCACAGGGCCTTTCTTAACTGAGGAACCCCAACCCTGATCTGCCCCTCCTCTGTTTTTTCTGTCTGCTTCTCTCCTCTTGTTTCCCTCTATGTCTCCCTTTACTAATATCCATATCTCCCCCTTCAACTGGATTGAATTAGATTAAAGTTTGCTGATCCTAACGTGACCAGAAGAACATGGCCAGAAAAAACAACAACTGACGCGTGTTTTTTCCTACATATTTTTTTTTAATCTTCTTGGACATTTTTCAACTTTTCTCAGTCTATTTCCGCCCAGCAGTCTCAGGAAATACACACCCTGCTCGATCCGTCCCTGGTTTGTCATCCATCTCACTGTCCGTCTGTAATGTCAGTGATTTCTGCTCTGATGAAACAGTCTGTTGTTTAAGAAGCAGCTGTGCTCCCTGGAGAAACAGTCTCATATTGGACTCCCCAGAAGATGGAAGATATTATGCGAAAGCTAAAAGATATTCACATTCATTGAAGTTAACCTTGCAGCTTGAAAATTTTTCCCCCCATCTGTACAAGGGCTATTTTTGATTGCAGATACTAGTCACTGATCCAAGTTACTTGTAGTGACCATGTTGATATGAGAAAGTGTCTTTTGAGTTGTCTGTCACACAAATATAATTGTTTGTTGTTGTTGTATCTGTTATAGGAAGCCAAAAAAAAGTATGATAAAGAGACAGAGAAGTATTGTGCAGTTCTGGAGAAACACCTTAGCCTTTCAGCAAGAAAGAAGGAGTCCCATCTACATGAGGTAAGATGGTGTCTGTCGTTTAAATCTGTGATATTTCTCATTTTTCTCCGTGAATGTCAGTCTGTCACTTTTCTTTATGTCCTTCCTCTTTGTAGGCGGACAACCAGGTAGATAACGTACGGCAGCATTTCTACGAGGTCTCTCTGGAGTATGTCTTCAAGGTGCAGGAGGTCCAAGAGAGGAAGATGTTTGACTTTGTGGAGCCTGTAAGACACTTGATTTTTTGTCTTTTGTGTAATATGCCTGTTTTTTCTTTTCCCTAAAGTTGTGTCACACCCATGTTCTTTTTCAGCGGTGGTATGTGTTACATGTAATCGCTTTGGCCTATCCGCACCCAGCAGCTGCTTACTACGACACAGTCCTCTGTTGTTGACAAACAGCGGTTTGGAGGTTCTGGTGCCTTGCTCCAGGGCACTTAAGTATAGAGCTATGATTGGGCCCAAAAAAAAAATCTGGCCTGACCCTACATGAACCCTACACGTTTCTGTCCGAGCCCGACCCGCGCCTAAGTCACGGCAGCAATTTTGGGTCCGAACCTGATTTAAAAATGTCCTCTGTAATATGAATAAATAAATAGAATATAACAAGTCCTGTCAGTGCAGGAACAGACATTTGTGACACGATCAACTACATGTGCCCTCTCCTACCGAATGTTCAGCACAACCCAATACTACTGTCATGTGCCACTGCCATATATATTAGATAGAGACTGTATTACATTTCTCCTCATTACCCACAGCGAAAATGAGTAATAGTCAAATGTCTATTTGAATTATGCATAACAGTAGGTTATTGATTATAGCAAAACACATTCCTGCAAAACTGAAAAGAGGCCAGTGACAGAAAGCACAAATTAAAGAATATGAGATCAAATTAAAATGAAGATAACAGATAGTTATTAACGAAACACATAGGGCCTACCCAGATCATGGTGGACAATTTTCCTCATTCATTAATTCGGAGTTGGGACAGGGTTGTGGTTGTTAAGTCAACATTGGGGCTAACCCGACTCTATTCAATCCCGGGGGGATTTTGAGAAGTTCCAGCCCGGATTCTGGCAGAGAATCAAAGCTTTACATCAGTGGTAGTTGCTAAGGAAATATTGTCAATTTGTTGCACACACACTACAGAGACTTTTAAATCTTTACAAAGTAGCTCTAATTCACTGTTTCTGTTTTACATTCTGTCTTTTAGAATATTACATTTTGTCTTTGTGGCATGGTAACGTTATATTTCACAATTGGTCTTTGCTTTGTTGTCCATATATAGTTATATATATATATATATGTGTATATATATATATATATACGTATATATATATATGTATATATATATACGTATATATATATATATATATATATATGTATATATATATATATGTGTATATATATATATATATATATATATATATATATATATATATATATATATAACTGCCCCTGGTACAGGGATGGGTCAAATGCTGGGAAAAATGTCCTCCTCAACGGGATAAATATAGTGTAATAAATAAAAATAAATAATAAATAAATAAATAGCTGCAAATTCACCTAACCTCTTTTATGAATGTGCAAGATAAAACATGTCTGTCCACTTTTTCTCCGCTTCAATCTGTTTCTTCTTTCTCTTCCTCTTCCACCTCCTCCACTTCCTCTTCACCCTCATTATTAGCCCTCCTGTGTTTTCTCCACTTTGTTCTCCTTCTGCACTTTTTTTCTCTCTTCCTCCAAATCCTCAACCTTTTCCTACTCTACATTCTCATATTTCCATTTATCCTCTTCCTCTTTGCCTTCACACTGCATCTGCATTTATTTCCCATTGTCCTCATCTACCTTCCTGCCCTTACTTATTCTCTCTCCTTTTTGCTATCTTCGTCCTTTCTTCTTCTTCCTTCAGCTACTTAATTTTCCTGCTATGTTTTTGTTTCTCCTCAGCTGTTGGCGTTCCTTCAAGGCCTATTCACCTACTATCACCATGGCTATGAGCTAGCAAAGGACTTCAACCACTTCAAGACTGATCTCACCATCAGCATACAGAATGTAAGGTCACACTCGCACACGCAAACAAAGCACCATGTCACACCATAACCTTCAGCACTGCACATGAATAAACATGTATGCAATTAAAAAAAAATCTAAGAACAAAAAAATAAAAATAAAAACATACGGTAGTTGCTGGGTTACTGTTGTGTTTATCCATTAATGTTTGTTTTAAGTTTTACATTTGAAAGGGCTTTCTTAGCACTAAGCACCTACTTCACTTCACCCAAAATGCTACATCATTCATTGGCACAGAGGAAACATTTTAGAAGGTAGAAGATGTCTAAGAGAAAATAATCCTCCAAATGTGAAACGGCTGCAGTGCCGACAGGAGTTCAAAGTTAGTCATCTGAAATTGCAATTGAGACCGAAAGAACGTTCAAAAACCTCACTGCAAAAAGAGGGAGCAAAGAAAAAAAAGAGATATGATATTCAGGGATTGTAGCAATGATCATTTATTATGTTTTTCTGCTGGAAAAGAAAAAAAGTTTACGTAGCAACACCTTGTTGCAAGTTAAGCTGACTCAGGATCAAGCCATACAATGAAAGGCCTAAGGCGCGTGTTCCTCTGTGCTTGTGTTGACAGACGAGGAACCGTTTCGAGAGCACGCGGTCGGAGGTGGAGATTCTGATGAGGAAGATGAAGGAGAATCCACATGAACACAAGAGTGTCAGCCAGCACACCATGGAGGGATACCTGTTTGTGCAGGAGAAGCGTACGTGTCGGCACACTTCTCTTTGTGTCTGTGTCTGTGTGTGTGTGTGTGTGTGTGTGTGTGTGTGTGTGTGTGTGTGTGTGTGTGTGTGTGTGTGTGTGTGTGTGTGTGTGTACATGTCACATCTTACAATGAGGGAACAATTCAGCAGCAACTTACAGTGTTGCAGTACAATGAAGACATGAATGATTGTGTGAGTGGATAGGTGTGTAGGCACAGTACGTGGATGTTGGGGCCGTGTTGTTTGGCACACACACACACACACACACACACACACACACACACACACACACACACACTCTGTCAGAGCAGTAGGACAAACAAACCATGGCTGACGAAGGCAAGTCTGATCTGTTGGAGACGTGACAGCAGCTCTGACCACGTGCCGTTACCATGGTAACCTATCTAGCACTAACGCAGGCATGACTAAGACACAATCTTTTTCCGCCCTTTTTTTTAATTCAACCCCATCTCCCCCTCCTGCTTCTGTCTCTGTTTTTTTTCTGACCGTTTGACATCACCTGTTTCTCTTTATTCTCCTCTTCTCCTGTGGTTTTATTTTTAACCCCCCCCCTCTCTCTCTTCACCTGTCTCCATTCCCTTCTTTCTCTCTCTCTCCCTCAGGCTCATTTGTATCTACATGGGTGAAGTACTACTGTACCTACCATCGTGAGCCCAAGAGGGTCACCATGGTCCTGTTTGACCCTAAATCAGGAGGGAAAACGGTGAGTATCTTTGGCATTTAAATATGCAAGGTTACAGTGTCACTAAACATCCAGGCTATCCATCTGCTCTCTATTTATCTATATCTATATGCTCGCAAATAATCCACACCCCCATATATGTGTCACTACAGCCTATCATCATTGTTGATTCTCACCCAGTTCATCCCAGTGGGCTGCTCTCTTGTTTTGGTAGCAGAAAACCGTTCAACTGTTTTAAGTGGAGACACCCCCAGTTGATTACTTGCATTAAGGGAATTTTTTTTCTTCCGAAAATGTATGTTTAAATATACAAACATGTGCTAATTAGAATAAATATCCAGAACAGAAATCTGAACATTTGATAACTCCAGCTTTAAGATTCTTATTTTATTTTGTTGACATATTAGGGTCAAAGGTTTTCTAAAATGTTATGTTTAAATATGCAAATGATTTATTATCTAAATGCCAGTTTTTGCTGAATTTAGGAGAAATCTACCTACGCAAATAGAAAACTAGGTGCAGAATAAGCACATAAATGTGTATTTTGGATGTTTTCTTTCAACTAATCAGACAGAAAAAATCTTATGAAAGCCAAATAGCCCAAAATCTTAAAATTGACCATGTACGAAAAACAATACTTTTGACGGGTCTCCCCGTCATCATCAACAGAAAATGTCAATGTTTTGCGTCAGTCCTTCACCATCAAGACGAGGAGCGTTTCTGACGCACGGTGCCTTTTCCCACCAGCATACAGTCATACATGGAAATATCAATTTTAGAAGAGCTACAACAATTTCTCCCTCAACAGCAGCCATAATAGATGAGAGTGCAACGTTGCCAAAGATGTGTTCAGTGAGCAGCATGACTCAAAACTATTTTCTCAAAGTGCTATCTGTTATCACTCTCTCTCCACCTACACACAAAGCTGATGCAGGTTCGGGCCTGTTTTCTGAGGGTTCTTGCAGAGCATTTTGAGTTGCCAACGGAAGGAAAAGTAGAAATATTGGATCACAGAAAGACTTAATCTGTTTCTGTCTTGTCCAAGAAAACATCCATCTCAATTGTCCTCCACGGTGTGGTTAATCTGCAGTTGGTTATGTGTACATCAAAATGATACTGATGCCTTTTTTTTTTCTTGTGTCAGGGAGAAGAGGAGAGCTTCACCCTCAAGTCTTGCACCAGGAGGAAGACCGACTCGATAGAAAAGAGGTTCTGTTTTGATGTGGAGGCTATGGACAGGTCAGTGAGTGTGTGATTTGACTGCATGTGTCTCATATTCAAATCATGGACTTCCCACACACTCTTCCTTTGACCCACCACCAACTTGTTCCTTTCTATGGTGTGTTACTTCATCTCTTATCAATACAGCATATTGATTTTCTGTACAGGGTGCAAACTGTGTCCCTATTGGCCCTAACCAGTGTAACCCAACAGCCATGTTTTTCTTGGCATTTCATTTCCAGCTTTTCCATCTCTAGAATATTGTAGAAATCTGCAGCAGGAGGAATCAGGGAGTTTAATGAATTTTCTGAAGAATATTGAAGCATAAATACAACAGATTCTTATTGTTTCACACATACAGTAAATTACATAATGGTTTTCAGGTGGTTTTTGTCCCCTGCATCCCAACAACTGTAGCAGAAAAAACATTCTGAAAAAGAAGCAAGCAAGCCAGGAAAGAGTTAAATAGTTATGGCTTCAGGGTTTGTCGTATGAAGCATGGAAGCCTCATGGAATTTGACACCATTGAATGCTGTCTTCATGTAACTAATTACAGCTACATTGCTCTGATCAGCCATCCGTTCAGTGGTTGGCATGTGGTCTTTTTTTCGTGGTGTAATTACAGCTGACAGACACATGGGGGTGCTCCGATGATTTGGACCTGAGGAGAGAACATGGAGGGCGTTTGTCCTCTCATGCTCGGCTCCCTGGTGCTTCTCTTCCTACACTCCTCCTCCCCCCTCGCCTCCTTCTCCCTCCTTGCCTCTTCTCAACTTCAACCTTCCTCCATCAAATCAACTCACCTTTTAATTATCTCATCCACTTATTTCCCATTTCCCCTTTGAGCCTTTATTCATATCACCGGTGTGTGTGTGTGTGTGTGTGTGTGTGTGTGTGTGTGTGTGTGTGTGTGTGTGTGTGTGTGTGTGTGTGTGTGTGTGTGCGCGCGCGCGCGCGCGTTGTGTGTATCTGTTGATGTGTGTCTGTTTATCTCTAAAGTAATAGAAAGTGGTATTTAGTGTGTTTACACAGAATTTGTGTGCTTGCTGTTGCGTAGACGGTCATAAAAAAACGACCATTTGATTCAGTCTATTTTGTGAACATTGGTTTTGCTTTGCATGTATTCGTGTTTGCGTGTGCAGAATGAGGCTGTGCACATGCGTCTGAGTGTGATTGTACTCTAAAGGTGAGTGTGCTGCCATTGACAGGGTGACCGACCGTATAGGACCAATTGGAAACCTTTATAAGCCTGGGATGAACATGATTAATGGGGCTGTGCGTGATAGTGCGTGCGCGTGTGTGTGTGTGTGTGTGTGTGTGTGTGTGTGTGTGTGTGTGTGTGTGTGTGCACGCTGAAGGTTGCCTGTATCAGCGTGATCTATCTTAATAGCTTAATCAAATGAATATCTTGTATTCAGGCTACGTTCTTTATCCTTTTTTTATTCCTTTTATGGTGATCATCTGTTTATCCTGGAAGACGATACCCTAGGCATACCTTTGGCGCACACACACAAATGAATACGCTTTGCTGTTGAAGGAGTATGAGATTTGCGTGCAAAGATCGTTTTACACAACCTGAAGCAATATGAATTTCAATCAAAGCATTTTCAATGAAGTGTATCCTTACTGTTGATAATAGTTCGCTAAAACAATCCAAAAAACATTCTCCAGGCCAGCATGTGTTTGCATGTTTATCTTCGTGTGTGTTCAGCAGCCAGTATTTGCTGACTTAGTGGCCTTGATATTTAACGAGCTAATGTATCTTTTGTGTGTATGTGAAGGGCGGGAGTGATCACCATGCAGGCGCTTTCAGAAGAAGACCGCAGGTTGTGGATGGAGGCCATGGATGGGAGAGAACCAGTAGGTTACCGTGGTTACCAGTTTGTACTGATGTGACACAGTGAGGAGAGAGAGGGAGAACATGTATGCAAAGCAAAACAAGAGCTCCAACATTAAAGCTGATTTTTGTAGCACAGGTCTGTTTTTTGGTGGTGTTCATGTTCCTAATAGCTGACTGACAGACAGTTTTCCCCAAACTCTTGGTTTATGCCATGTTGATATGCAGCTTTTTTTGACCTAGGGCTCAAAGCGCGTTAGTGCTTTTTTTCTACACTCTTATTTAGTCACGGCCCTGTCTCAACACCTCGCTCATCCTTGTGTCTACATTCAAACGTGCAAAGGTAATCACCGTCAACAAATTCACCACAAGCTTGAACAAGCAGATACGGAGCTCAGGCAGTCGGTACTAAAACAAGAAATGTTGATGTTCTTGTTTCACTTAAGCTCGTCCTACTTTTGTTGTTGTCGTTAAGACCTCCCTCTTCTTTGTCTACCGCCACCTTGATAGTCAATGCAAACTCACCACTGAGCACAGCGACACGATGGAACCAAGTCCAGTTCATTCTGAGCAGGCCCAGACAAATGGGGTGGATTAGAACACAAACACAGTCTGAAGCCTTTGTATTCACCGTATTTCCTTTGTTAGAGTCGGTTTATTGTTATTTAGATATAAAAAATGTATAGTTCTAAATGTAACCTCTTATGGATATGCTGTAACGACGTCATGTGCTCCGATTAAACAAAGCTCAGGCATGAAGGTGTACACAGAGCCACAACTTAAACACAATATTCTCACCATTACCGTGGGAACTGAAGTAATGCAGATTGCAAAAAAGCCAACAGTAAATGTAACATTTGTGTACGTTCCTCAATATCCGGATGTATCCAAGATCAGGGAAACATCCGGAGAATTCATGTGTTCTCATACATGGAATAAGCAGCGCTTGCTTACAAGCTTTCAAAACATATTAGACACGCGTAGAAAAACAGCTCAACAGAATATATCGGGTGTGTTTTTCTTTTTTGTGTGTGTGTGAGAAATGTTGACCTTGCATGTGATGTACAAATATACCCTGCCCTTATTAGGCTTAGTTGTAAATGTGTTTGTTATTTGCAGGTATACAATCTGAACAAAGACAACCAGGCTGAAGGCAGTAAGTTGCTTTAATCAATTAAGTGTTTTTTTCAATGGTACAGTATTATTCACAAATGTCATCAGACTTTCTGTTTTATCAGGTCTAGGTTAAAAGTAAATAGCATGGATGCTGCATTTATCTCTGAATATTCAAAATACTTTTGTTTTCAGTATCTCTAAAAAATAATATTTGCACACTTTTGATTTTCAAATATTTATCTAATTTTGGGAAAAAGCAAATGTAAATTCAAACTGTCATCACTCTGTTCATCTTGCTCTCCATCAGTGGCCCAGCTGGACGTGATTGGGTTCAACGTGATGAAAAAGTTTATTCATGCAGTGGAGACTCGAGGTACAATGTCAAGTCAGATTCTTGTTTTATTCTTTTTGTTCTGTGGATTTCTTGCTTCTTTAGTGTGATGCCCTCTACGTTTCAGTTAGATTCAGCTCAGATCTGTACTTTTATATATGTGTGTGTATATATATATATATATATATATATATATATATATATATATATATATATATATAGGTGTATATATATATATAGGTGTATATATTATACTAGTATTATGTACTAGTATTTTAGAGCTGAAATGATTAGTCGCCTAATCAACCACCAGAAAATGAATTGGCCACTATTTTAATGATTGTTGAAGTCATTTTTCAAGCAAAATTACAAAGTATGCCAAGATGTGGATCTGTACATTGCTCTGCTGAGGAAGCACTGAGATACATAACATGTTTCGGTTGGTCCATGGAATAAGAACAGGATGTAACCTCTCCTCTCCTCTCCAGGTATCAATGATCAGGGCTTGTACAGAATTGTTGGCGTCAGCTCCAGAGTACAGAAACTACTAGGTCTTGCTATGGGTAAATACATGAATGCACATATTTAGTCAAAACAAAACAGTTTCTCTTCACATCAATGAAAACATTTTTTTTTGTCTATCAGATCCTAAAACATGTGCTGACGTGGAGCTGGAAAACTCAGAGTGGGAGATCAAAACTATCACGAGTGCTATTAAGCACTATCTCAGGTTTGTGACAAATAGCTTACAGAAATGCCGATTCAAGGTATAACAATACTTTCAAACAGCTCCACAAAGTTCTGTAGTTATCAAAATGTCCTTATAGTTGTGTTTCAGTAATCAAAAATTGGGTGTATTTTAACCTCAAAGACCTATAGTAAAGGGATTGATCGCTCTTTTCATGACTCTGAGTTATTGCTGGATATTGCAGTAGTGTTTTTGAATAAATGCATATTGCTGCTTTCAGTCTCTGCTTCTTGTATAAATCAGATCTCTGGCTTGGATCCACCTCATTAATTAGTTCATTTTCTCTTTTTTTTCATGCAGCATTTGTTATTTAAACTTTTTTAAATTTATGATTTTTATTTTCCTGTCAGGTTTGTTCGTTGCATAAATAATCAATTTCCACATTGTATTCACACAGTTGGTCACTGTATAGCAGGTGATTGTTGAATGGCGCCCTTTTCTCTCAACAATTGGTAGTGAGGGAAGGAGTAGTGGTGTTCAAGCTGTGCTCTCTCTACTGTACCTGAATTCATCTACGCTGGGCACAACACAAACACACAGGCAAACAAACATTCGCACATTCGTACACATACACACACATTCACTTCTCTCGCTCATGGACAGGTTCACAGAAAGGCCGACTATCCACACACTTACATGACACATGTACACATTAACAGCATTAGGACCTCAGGTCAGACTGCATTGAGAACCAGCAGGAATCACTAGGCAAAAGTGATAAGCTGATGTCCAGCTGTGCAAGCTACCACAGTGGGGATAAAAGACGAGAAGGAGAACACAGTTAGATGAGTGCTCATCCAGAACTGTCCGGATTTATTGATTTTTGCAAAGCTCCATTTTCCAAGCAGACATTCTGCACCTGACGTCGTCCCTCTCTATGTTTCCAGAGTGCTGCCTGGACCTCTCATGACGTACCAGTACCAGAGGAGCTTCATCAAAGCAGCCAGTGAGTCTTTTTTTTACTTTTATGCGTCTTATTTGCCTTTCAAATGTGAGTTCAGTCTGTAGAATATAAAACAGATTCTCCTGCAGTTTGACCTTGTTTGATTCCCACTGACCATGCAAAACACTGCAGGCAGCTATTCTAAGAAAACACATGATGTACTAAATAAGGGGCCACATAATTTACTTATAGTGCTTACTGCTAAGCAGGAGAATCCTTAAGCAACCTTTTGTTTGTTCTTGAATCAAGATGAATTCAATGAATGAATGCATTGAGTCATGTAATGTGGATATGTACAGTTTGTAAATGGATTAAAGATGGATTAGAGGATTTTCATTTGTGTAATACTTATCGTATAATAAGGAATTCTTTGTCTTCTTCTTTTCCTCTCCCGATGGATGTCTGTATGAAGCGATTCCTAAAGCGTTCCTCCTGAGTTTCATTTGGAAAATAGGAACATGCGTGACTCATCTCCTGAGTGAGGTCATGACTTGAAATGAAACCAGTTACAAATAGATGATTCACCTGCTGAGATAACAGGGCACCACCCACTGTGCCACCAGGTCGCCTCTGTCTGTCCATTTGCTCTGGTAGCTGAGCCCCCCGACTGCTGCTTCATGTTGTGTGCCCGCACACAGAATGTCACTGTCCTGCTGTGGGAAGTGATTTTAGACAACATTTACAAAGCCTGGGCAATTGATCTAAAAGTGACAATCTAGTAAAGCAGGAGGTTTGTTGGGGTTAAAAGCAGTTGCAAAATCAGTCCCCCTGCTTTTCATTGAATCTGGATACATAATTTCATTTTCGAAAAACGCTCGGCTGTCTTGAAGACAGATTGCCTGTTCTGCAATCATTTTAGTGTGTTTGATTATTCCCATGTGGCTTCTACAGGCTACAGAATAGATTTTTACAAGCACTCATTTATTTAGTCTATACAATAGAGACTTTACATGAGGACTCTTCTTTAGTTTTGTATGGTTAGGCCTGATTAGCTTGGCTTGGTATGGTCTGGTCATTTCCGTGTTGCTACTACTTATAACAGGTGTTTTTGATAATTGGTCTTATTCTCTTAAACCCAGGTACGGTTAAGTCTAGTCCGGTCCGGTCCAGTCTGGTCTGCAGAGTTACAGGCTGTGTCATTGACCTGTTTTCTTTGTTTGTCGGTTGCTAACTCCTTTAGAAAGCCGAGCAGGCGGGAAGGAACTCCAGGAAATGAGTGTGTCTTGGGCAACGCTACCAGGAAATGGCTCTATAGTGAGACCAACTGGAGAGAAAATGAGAAAAGTGTGTTAAAGTGTGTATGAGGAGGAAGCAGTAGAGCGTGGCAGTTAAGAATGCCAAGGTAGCTGGTTTGATACTACCTTGGAGCACACATGCTTTAATGCATGTATTCATCACTTTGTAACTATCGTAAAATAGAACATGTGCTTGCCAACTATTTATATGAGTTTACAGATGTATATCTCTCATCCCGCCACAAATTGAACTTCTTTCATCTTGTTTTTCTCTGACATTCATTCATTTCTGTTCATGTGGGTGTCTGCATTTGCATCACACGCATGTGGGTGTGAATGCATGTGTGTGTCTGCTTGTGTGAGAATGCCTTTGTGTTTTTTTCCAAGACATAATTTTTGCAGGAGCAGCAGGGTGTTTTGAGGACAGCGTCCTCGGTTGAACTCCCTCTTTCAGCGCTTCCCTTTCTCCTCCTCTCTCTCCTCTCTAGCTCCTCCCACCGCCTAGTCTTCCTCCTCCTCCTCCTCCGCCTCTGGTTTTGTCTCGCCTTACTCGCTCCCATCCCATGCAAATCTGGTTTTCAATATCTGGTTTAAAAAGAGAGCTTAGTGTTTTGAGGATTGTTGAGCCAGCAGCTTCCATTTTTTTTTTCTCACTATTATTACATTTTTTTAGCAGCACCTGCTGGGTGTGGTGTGTTGAGTCAGAATAAATCATTTTGTTTACAAAAATCACTTGGTTGTCTTAAAGACGGATTCGAGGCTGTATGACAGTTTGCAGCACTATTCCCATTCGTATGATTCATTGTGACTCTTCTCTGTGATGGCAGTCTTCAAGTGTGGATGTCTGGAACACGTTTAAGAACATTTGCTTTTAGAAGTTGTCTAACTTGGTTGATTTCAAGCACACCTTTGCCTTTATCAAAGTAGTCTGAAGCCCTGCTAACTTGCCTCTTCCTCCAGGTCTTCCTAGGATAACCAAAGGCAACCCAGATAGGATAAAACAAAATCCAAAACAAAAAGTGTGTTTTGGGTCTGGTCCAGGGTCTCCCATCAGCTGGATGTGTTTGGAGTACCTCCACAGAGAGGCATCTAGCTGGCATCCAAATCAGGAGCCTAAACCACTTTAACTGCCTCTTTTTTAAAGCAAAGAAGCTTTCTTTGCTCACACACCCATTGAAAGAAACTCTCAGTTGCTTTGAATACGATGCAATATAACTTTATTGTCAATTTACGCTGAAATGAAAAAAGCAAACGAAAAAGCAGTTTCGTTCAAGAAACGTACTCCCAACAATAGAAACACTGTGGTCATTAATTTAGACTGCTTTGTGGTCATGAGTGGATGTAATCAGTGGTTTGTCTTAGCCAGGTGGTGTAATTTCAGCCTGCATCTAAAACAGAGGTAAAACATCCCCTGCATAATGGTTCTAATCATTTAGGCCAATGAAGACTTGGCAGTTCTCAGGATCTTTCAGCTTGTCAAGAAACAGATTACATGAAACAGGAACCTGCAGACAAACACCTACCCCTAATTCAGACTCCTCAATATAATCATTTTGCATACAGATTTAAAACCCAATCCATAAAGTTTAAAAACCTGCTTTACACGCAAAGGCTGCTGTCGATAAATAACTTTAGTTTCCTGCAGCTGTTCAGAGTGATTGTTTCTTTTGCTGATGGAATTTAAATTCTAAAGTAGCCTTTTCTTGCCTTTACTTGCTAGTTTAGAATGAAACTAAATGTTTGTTTCTTCCCATGATTCTAAGACCATTTGCCGTTAAAGTGGCAGGTGGTAAATAGGCATGACCGTGTCTTGCATGTGCACTTAAAGCAGTATTGATTGATTTAATTGGCCACTTGGGGGATGCAGAGCAATCTTAGTCACAGCATTGATCATATTATCACCTTATGAAGTGATAGAGTGGAGAGTCTGATGATGATTTTCTGTGGGATGAGTGAGTGCAGCTTTACAGATGTATGCACAGTAGATCGCTGGAACTACTCAGAAAGAATTAAGCCTCAAGCTGTTCTTTTAGAACAATTATTCAATGGTATCCTTCGTGACTTGATTAGATTTGACCAAACACGCTGCAGATAAATTAATATCAGGCGGTGTCTTGGTCACATTTTGCAGCAAAATACAGTTACACATAATATATGTGTAACTGTAGGTCTTTTGTATTTTTTGTTTTGTTTCATCGTCGGTGACCCACCACTGTATGAATCCAAGCAGGATGCTGAAGATGAGATATTGGATATACTGCACATATGGCACAGAGCAGGAGATGTCCAGTATGAATAATGAATGATAAGAAAGTCGAACAGGTGGTGGTTTTTAGACTCAGTCAAGGATCGGCACATGTACCAAGCTTCTTAAAGTAATGCACGCTTCATCTGTTGTGTGTGGATGTGTACGTGTTTGCTTTCCTGACTTTGATTGTAAAAGTATGTACTCCATGCATAATCAAAATCCCCTCTTGCTTAAGAGAAGTGCAGATGGAGTTTTGATGTTTTTTTGTCAACTTTTTCAGAGCCAGAAGGTGTTAGGAAGGTTGTATTTTACACAAATGTATGCTTTTATATCCAACTTAAAACACAGAAATATCCATAAAACTGGCATCACTCTTGGCCCAGTTAACTTGGTAACAGGATAGTTGGCCATTATCATAAATGGGCTTCAACCTGGGTTAGATTGTGTTAGCAAATCATAACCAATAAATATGGATTCTGGAAGTCCTGATTATCTCTAAAAGCACATGCACTAGTGTGCACATACCTGATGACATCCGTTGATGACATTAGCCTCTGCTTGTTATTCCAATGGACGAAAGTTTCTTTTTTTGAATTAATAGATTCTTATGTGATTTGGTGGCTGCCAGGAAATGCTCTGATTCTCTCAGCCCCGTATGGTCACCTTGTTGTGAAGTGTTCAGTTAAATTCATGTGTCTGGGAATACAAACGTGCATGTATGACAACTAGAGAGGATATGCATGAATTCTGATTAGATGTTGCATACGTGTGTGGCTACGTATGTCTCTGTGTGCAGGTGTAAGTGTATCCAGACGCATGCATCTCCCCAGTGTGTTACAAGACAAAACATAAATACTGAGAGTATAGTTTATTTATTTGTTTTTCTGAAGGGCTGGAATTCAAGGTGAAAGAGGAAAAGTGGCTTTAGAAGGTTGCCTGTTAAGTGATGGATGAGGTGGAGGCTGCGATGATAAATAACTTCTGCTTGGTGTAATCACTTGTGACTCAGCACCATACTGTCTACAGCACAGTGTCCCAACGACATTCAGCCTACGTTTTGTGCTTGCCTTTTGGTTTTTCACTCATCACAGCTGCTGGTTTATGTGTTTACAGTCTGTGAATATGTGTGTCTGCACTACCTCAGTCTATAAAAAAATACAACTCATTTTCTTGTTTATTTTTTAGTGAATATTTTTTGTGATTTTCTTCTGATGCAGGTGTGAAATCAGCTAATGAGCTAATTGCCTCCAGGCTTCAGCTCTATATTTAATGCACTAATTTTGTGGAATTTCAGAATTAATGTCTTTGCTGGTTTATATAATTAATGACAAATGATATGTTTGTATTTTCTGTGTGGGAGTTAATTTCTGGGCCTAGTGTGATTTGGAAAAAACAAGTCAATGATAAAAAACAGTGGACTTCTGCATTCACTCCTGGATAGAATAAAACCATTTTCAATAGTGTTAAACTCTGTTTTCTGAAAAACATACATAGATGCATTTACACACATTGCTGTGCGTGCATGTTCCATAAAAGGTTTGAAGGAAAGGAAGAGTGTGTGCTTCAGCATGCACCTGTTTGGAGGTATGCATGGGCGCAGTGGACGTGTGAATGCATATGTATGTTATAGGTTTGTCAGTATGTGTGTGTGTGTGTGTGTGTGTGTGTGTGTGTGTGTGTGTGTGTGTGTGTGTGTGTGTGTGTGACTGACTGGTTACATGTTACAATGTGTCTGCATGCATCTACTAAATTATCTCTCTGTATGAATGTGTAAGTGCTTGTGCATATTTGGTGTGCATATTTGGTGTGTATATTGAGGTGTTGATGTGTGTGTGTTTCAGCAGCCATGTTAGTTGGTAAGAAAATGTGTCCGTGTGTCTCTCGGTGAGATGCTCTGTCATTTGCGAGTGAACTGCCTGGCGCTGACAGCCAGGGCCCGAGGGTTGATCTAATGTGAGTCTGCTGTCATCTCTCAATCGACTTGCTCAGCAGCCTTGAATTATTATTGTCATCCATCAACAACAGGGCTCTCTTTGTCGGCCTGCATGTCTGCTCTGCACTTCTACCTGTTAATCACCAGGACACAGAGTTTTCCCACTTGCAACAGTATTGACTACGATTACCTCTTCTTTGATCTCTGTTTCCTTCTTTCAGTGTATATCGCAAGTGTTATAATTGCTTTATAATGGTAATCACATAAACTCTGAAACCTAAAGCATAAAGCTGGTGTTAATTTATACACTATGGCACAGTGGAATACGTTATCAAGCTTTAGCTATACACACACATTAATGTTGGCACGATCAAATCCCTGTTTGTTTTGGTGATTTAATGAGATTTGTTGACAATAAGACAAATCGAGAATATTTCCAGCCTCATCCTTCACACCTTGAGTGGTAACATTAATATGCACCTGAAGACCTCTGCTTAACACATTCACAGAGTCTAATTGAGATTTCCCTTGCGGTCCCTGTACGCGATTCTTATTTCTTAGCTCATTCTTACAAAGTATGACTTACTGACATGACTCACCAAGGTCTTGCAAATGTTCTGCTTTGTGATTGCTTGTTAGAGTATGCATCAGTTTGAAACAAGAATAAACAAACCGGTTGATTGCCAATAGTTCTGCTCCTTACATGCGTGTGTCAATAAAGAATTAATCAAATTTGACACTCTAAATTCTTCACCAGTCTCTCTCTCTCTCTCTCTCTCTCTCTCTCTTTCCAGAGTTGGACAACCAAGAGGCTAGGGTGACAGAGATCCATGCCCTGGTGCACCGGCTCCCTGAGAAGAACAGACAGATGCTGGAGCTGCTGATGAAACACCTGGCCACGTAAGATGAGATATCACACACATGGACAACTGCAATCATTCATTATTATGCTTTATCATGAATTTTGCCCCCTCAGAAACAGCACAGTGTATCATTTTAGCAGATATTATATAGTGTTAACAGCAATGGCGAACTTCTCTCTTTTCCCCTCATGCCCTCTCCTGTTTCTACATCATAATCACTGTAATACCCCGTATCTTGATTGTTGTTGTTGTTGACCATCCTCGAGGAGGATTAGGGCTCTGTGTAATTTCTTGACCACATGCATTAAGGCAGTTTGTTCTGAAAATAGAAGCCCATCCAGCAGCCATCAAGCCAAATCTTTTTCCCAACTTGTTCCTCCAAGGTAAAGAGAGGCTAATTGTCAGGTGCAGGTCTTTCTGTGTGTGCCAGGAAATGTAGAAGCAGCCCAGTAAGGACTCGTTTTTTGATGTGCAGGTCAAACAATGTCCCCATGTTAAGGGTTAAAACTGGGCTAAGTTTGGTAGAGAAGTTAAAGTTTTTCATACATTTAGTCTACTATGTTTTAATTTGATTTAAATGACTATATTTCAATCAAGGAGGTCCCAACTTCACACCGGAATAGTCATTTATGCTGTTGGAACAATGTTATATGCAACATACACGTTCAAAAACCTTTAAAACTAAGTTTTAACCTAGATGTCTTTTGACCTGCACATCAGTAAAAACAGTGCTTACTGAGAGATAATAGGATACTACTCACCCTTTTAGCTGGAATTTAATGCTTTGCTCAAGGACATTTCAGCAGCACAGATGCAGATGAGCACTCCAGATGATTAAGTTCAACAAATCACTTATAAGACTCTCTAATTATATCTCATTTTTTCTAATGAAGGCCATCCCCTGACAATTGCCTCTTCATTTTTTTCTTTTCTCTCCCAGGACTTCAAATCACACCTCCAACTTCCACATTTTTATACTGTACATATGCATAATATACTGTGTAGACGAGACAATTTGTGAATTAAACAGGTTGTCTGTCCGTGGATTACATAACCACAAGCTGCTGCCGCACATAATCTAAAAAGCAGGGCATGGCACAGTTGGGATATGTGTAATTATTCCTCTAATACAGCTGACTGGTATTGTGTTTTCACTCCAAAACCCCATCTAAGCCCTCTGGCTTTACTGGGCTTTTCTTCAAAAACAGCAGCATGATATAATGTGTGTCAAATGGGACACTAGCCATGTTTATACAACATGTAGGCGAGTGCAAAAATATCTATTGTGAAGACATGCACATCTTTAGCTGGGCTTAGTGCATTACACCTGCCAGCGGTCAACTATATCATCATCACTGGCTTATAGGTTGAATTGCTGGATCACAGTAAACACACCTAACTAATACAGTCTAATACTACAAAGATCATACCTTCATAAAGATTCTCATGTTCAGTTGTTGCTTAAACTCTAGGGCCATATTTGAAGATGTTGTTTGTGGTGCTATTGAACTGTTTTTTTAAATGTATTTATTTTTTATAGATAGCTGATCTGTTATTTAGCCTAACCCTCATCGATATAAATGGGACTCATTTATATCAACAGTGTGGCAAATCATCACCACCAGAACCTGATGACCGTCGCCAATCTGGGTGTGGTCTTCGGGCCAACTCTGCTCCGCCCGCAGGAGGAGACGGTGGCAGCCATCATGGACATCAAGTTCCAGAACATTGTAGTAGAGATCCTCATAGAGCACCATGAGAAGGTAAGAGGGAATAATGTATGTAGGCATGTTTACAAATGAAT
This sequence comes from Cebidichthys violaceus, assembly GCF_023349555.1. Lineage (NCBI taxonomy): Eukaryota > Metazoa > Chordata > Actinopteri > Perciformes > Stichaeidae > Cebidichthys > Cebidichthys violaceus. Next base: position 3,891,308 of record NW_027176373.1, read on the forward strand.
AACATAAGAAATGGAGTTTGGTGACGGGGTTGAGGATTAAATGGATCCCTTGGCTTTGTCAAGTTTGTGTAATTGTGCATTTAAACAACATTGAATGCACCTAACTATTCTGAAAGGGCTCCACACACACATTACATGTACTCTATATACATTCAAAGCCCCTTCTCCTGTTAAATCCAAGTAGCTTATTGGCTGGCCAAGCTGCTTCCAGGTGTCACCATGACAACAGACAAATCAGCATGACTGTTTCAGACCCTCACATTACGCACACATAGTATGTTCAGCCTGTGAAGGAAACGAACGATCACACAGACAACAAACACGTATCCCACACCTGTGTAGATGCACAATTTACACAGAGACAGGATATGACACACACACACACACACACACACACACACACACACACACACACACACACACACACACACACACACACACACACACACACACACACACACACACACACAAACTCACACACAGTCCTGCATGTCATCCCTGCTTTACAGACAGACACAGCTGTCGCCGGTGCAATGTGCAAAAACAAAACAAATAGTGTGTGCATGCTGTGATAGAGCAGCTCTGAATCCTTAAAGAGCTCCACAACAGTCCTTGTGCTTGTGTCACTGTCTTCTATTGTACACCAATAGAATAGTGGTTGTCTGTACTTCACATGTCTGCCTGAAGCATTGTGTGAAGTAAAAAGCTTTTTTATTCTCTTTTCTTGGTAATTCAACTGTCTAGTAAAATGAAAGGATTTCATTTTGGTGTAAATGGTATTGAAATGATTCACTCGAGATTCATGATGTGCTCATGTTCTGTACTGAAACATTTGTAGTTTTCATGTGATGCTGCCTATTTTACTGCCCTTTTCTGCAACCAAAGCATTAAATCCAGTGCGTTTAAATGGGCTCTCCAGCACTCCAATCAGATGTTTTCCTTCTTGAGTGAAGCGATGGGTGTGGAGCTGGCTGAAAAAGCAGAAAAAAAGTCATGACAGATGACTGGATGTTGGATGATTACATTTGACTTAGGCTGAAATATCAAACTAATACAAACCAATAGCAGAAAAAAACATTAAGTTTGAACATAGAGATACGTAATTTATGATTAAAAAATCTTGAAACACAGTGTATACTGTGTATATATATATATATATCATCTCAGCATGGTATTTTCTGCATCTTGCATAATTGTGCCTCAACGAGTAGAAATACAATACAAGCAATGTCATCATCAGTGCTACAAATCACAGCTTGAAACCTACAAAGTCCCCTGTTGTTAAGTTTCTACAAATGTAATCATTCCCAGTTAAAGGACGTTTTAGCAGCAAACAGCTGTGTTTCATTGGCACGCATCCAGGAATTAATATTAGATATACAGTCTCAGCTCACCTATTATCTCTTTTCACCAGAGATAAACATAACAAGGATTATTAGCTAGGCATAAAGTGAGTCATAGGCTCACTCGTGGTTTTGCAGACCTTTGTATTGTGTAATTTTTCTTTTTTTTAGTGCTGTTTTTCTATCATATCACAATCTTGCACAATATGGCACGGGTGTACATGTTTTTACATTGAAGCACAACATTATGATCATTGTCTCTGCCTTAAATGTGATAAGATGTACCACATTTCCCCGCAGTCACATATGAGACCATAAATTGCTTGTTTGTAGCAGTTTGTAGCAGCAAGAACATGCGGTGCTTATGTCTGTGATTTTTCACTGCTATTTACTTTTTAAAATCTATATATTGTTTCTTTAATTGTGCTCAGACATGGCTGTCCATTTTGTCCGTGCAGATATTCAGAGACGTGCCGATTTCTGCAGGCGGCCCGACCAACCTGCCGCTCAACGTGTCCAGGAGGAGAAGCACTGAGATCAAAGCCCCGTCCTGCAGCGAAAGGCCACTCACACTGTTCCACACACCAACACATTCCCAGAAAGGTGAGCTGAACCAACCAATTTACCGGATAAAAGTATTAGAATTTATTATTTGTTATCAGACGCAACAGCTACACTAGTATTGTTTGCACATGTGAGTCTGTTTGTGTGTCATCATGGCAAAATATGGTCCTGGAGACACCCGAAACAGAAACTAGCACAGAGCGGTTTTGAGTGTTTTGCCAGGTGTTTATATTTCTTCAGACAGATTTTGTCACAGCAATGGCACCACAACCATGCAGGATGCAGTCACGAAACTTTACAGGTGTATAGTTGAGATCAAAATGAAGGCCGCTATTGAAGTTTGGTGTGGTCTGAGCAAGGGCACTGGAAGTCGTGGGGTTGTAAATGAGGAAGGGGCCGTTGGGCCCCCACTTTTCTCCCCTGGCCCCATTTGGAGTTGCGGCTGTTGTCATCCCATCGCGAGATCGTTTTGAGTTTATTTTTAATTTGCTCACACCTGCTGTCCTGCTATATGGTAAGCTGAGAGAGAGAGAGACTTGTGACTACCAACTCTTCTTTTAAAGCATTAACAAAAGGGTTTCAGTGGTCAGTTTTGCTTTGAGTCCGTTAGCTTATCATCAGAGATAGTTTACAGTGGTCAACAGATGTGCGATTTTAGAACAGGAAAAAAGCATGTCAGTATAAAAGTGGATACTTGCAGAACAATGGACAACATCTTCTTGGCTAAAAAAAACACCAAAGTGTTTGTAAATCTATCTTTATTCTCGTAGGTGAAAAGAAGAACAGTGTTGCCAATGCCACAGTCGCTGAACTGCAGCAGCCGGTTTCCTCCTCTGCCAACTGTAACAGCAGCAGCAGTAGCAGCAGCAGCAGCCAAGGTCGAACCCCGAGACACAGCCTGACCAGCAACGACGGAGAGCAGGACACCCGGCAGATCCGGCCCACCTCACTGTGAGTGATTATTAGAATAGGAACCTGAAACCTGTGTTGTTTCTCATAGATACTGTAGGACTCAAAAATCGAGTCAAACAGTAACTAACTGAATAATTATACTAATAATATGTAAGATATTAGGGAAACAATAATAATAATAATAATAATAATAATAACAAAAACCAGAGTGACAGTCAAGTACCATTGTCAGTTTAGATTTAGTGCAGTGTAACCAGAATGCAGCTCAACGTGCTTTACACAAACAACATCAAACATTAAGAGTAATCACTGGAAAAGCAAAAATAGATTAACAGATGTTTGTGAGGGGAAGGATTGGCAGGGAGTTTGGACACATTTATAAATACAAAGTGACATACATGTACACATGCAAACTTGAACTTCAAATATAGTCACAAACACATGGGTTCAAGAATGTACACACTCACGTTTTCATACATACAAAAATTTGCAGGAATGCATGAGCACACACACACACACGTTAGCACACATGTAGATATGTGGCAGCTAAGAGTTTAGAGAAGCAGTCTTGTGACTGTCAGGTTGTTGGTTTAAATCCCAAAAGCATCTGGAAAGTGTGCAGAAAGGATCTGAACTCCAACTGCACCAACAATAGAAGACTGTGTCTACTTCCCTGAAATGAGGGGTGATTTGAAACAAAAACAAGTACACAAAATCCCACATGATACATGCATGTACACATGCATGTATCATGTGGCATGTATATAATCTATTCAACTAAGTTTTGAATACAATCAAGAACCTAACACGTTTGTCTTGGATTTATCTTAAACAGTGTACCCACCTTCTGTGCATCGGTGTCTGGCCAGCAGTTTGCACGACTGAAACCCAAAACCAACTTAAACAAAAGTATTTTCACAGGTCTGAACAAGGGCCTCCACCATGTAAACACTGAACACATGCTAAGGTTATTAACAGGGGTAAACACGCACTCGCCTGCATGTGAAATGCACAGCGACATGAGGCTGGGCTGTCATCATGGGATCATCTGTCCACTTTGCTGTTGACATTCGCTGTTAGATCAAGATACACACTACCGATCACCTCATTTACTGACTTAGTGGCAGACCATCAAGTACAGCCTGTCTCCAAGACGTCTCCCTGCTGCCACCTCGACTCTCTCTCCTTTACCATGCAACACTCCTTCATCCTCATTCTTTTAATCTCTCACTAGGGGATGGTTGTTACACGATCCGACTGTCATTTGAGTTCTCACCTCTAGATGTGAATTCTGAGTCACAGTTATTTATTACTTCCCATTGGTGTGTCTGTACGGTGACAGGACCCCATTCACTGATGCAGGACATCAGTTCGTAATCTGTGATCAATTAACAACATGATTGTTAAACATCCATCACGCTCTGAGCAATCTATTCAAGTCATTCGCTTAGTGAAGTGAAGTGTGAAAATCCAGCCTCATAACCTTCATTCTAACATAACTGGAAAAAAAACAACATTCATGAAAAGCTGTAGATGATACTCGCATATTGCTCAACTTTTGCGTGTACTATGTGTGTAACAGTGTACATTAAGCAGTAAAAACGTACACTCCAGTAGTGATGAGTATTTTGTATATTATTGTTCCCCTTGGGCTTCAATGTTCTGTAGATCAACCCTAGTAACAAAAGTCACAGTAATGTACAAAGCAAGTAAGTTATACAGTACTGTATGAAGAAGATTTTAGATCATGACCTCAGTCCTTAAATAGCGGGATTTGAAAACACCATATTATCATATGTTTTTTGTCTGAATGCTTTAGGTTGACAAAATGATCATATCTCAAAATGAAGGACCACAGACCTCAACTGTACATGTGCATGCAGTTATGTTATTAGTCCTGCAATGATACCCGCTGAAATGATATCTGCTGTATTACAGCTGCTGCTAAATCACAAATTATGGATGCAATAAAACCGAATGAGGCTGATCTATTCAATTAAATGACATGTTTATATACTATATTCATTATATACTGGAATTTGAATTACTGTTAATTTCAAAGATTTTTTTATGGTGTTTCTGGTGTATGATTTATTATTTTGACAAGAGTAAACAATACAGTTAAGTTAGGCAAGCAATGTTTAAGTCAAGCCTGATCTTGCCTTCACATAAAAGAATGATCCCAGTCACTCCACATTTTGAGGCATACATCTTCTTAATTAAACAATGTATTGGATCGGTATCCCAGGTATCGGTATCAGAACTGAAAAAGTTATATTTGTGCATCCCTATCACAAATTTTAAAAGTAAGGAAATATTCATATAAACCCCCTTTAAATGTTCCAAAAATGTCACATACGCTGACGAGTTATGGTCCTTTTCAAAATGAGCTGTGAGGTATGTGCGAAGCCGGAACTTGATGGGGAAAAAACAATACACTTTTTTGTTCTAATTAGTTAGTTGCATTTCTTGAACCAAGGTCAGGGTTCACCTCAGGGTGTTATGCACAGATATAAGAGATGTGTCATCTTTAACTGAAAGAGAAGTTCAAGAGCATGGAGAACAAAAGGAAGGCCGAAAGGTTTTCAGATTCTTCCCTTTATGAGTCACATTAATGATTCATCACAGGAAATGTTCACAGGATTTCATCCTTTTTTCAGTTTTTTTTCTCCCCCTCACTATTGAATAGTGTGCTGTAAAGTGTTTAATACATGTGGCCCTTTCATATATGTATGGTACTGGATGTAAGTGTGATCGAGTTGAAACAGTTTTCCTTTCATTAACTCTGCCCCGGCCTATTTAGACATTAGCGTCATGCATTTTCTCAGATGAAAAGCCTCATGCTTTTTGCACTTGGATTATGACTACATTTTATTTTCATGCATTAAGGGGGGAAAAAGGGCAACGTCTGGTTAAAAATGACCCAGCTCAGTGGGAACAGACACAGCCGAGGATTATATTTTAGATTTAAAGATGGAGCTGATGAGTGACAAAAGCTTTCTGGCTGAAGTAGTCAGTGAAGTGTGAATCTCATTGGAGCTGTCAAGGCCAAGATAGATTCAGTGAGTTGAATCAGGTTGCGCTTTTTAAGCAAGCAAAAGTCCCACATTGTGTGCGTTTGTCTCACTCATAGTAAAATGAGAGGATTCAAAATCCAAAACAATGAATTTCATCTGTGTTTGTTCTGTACAAAGATGTTTCAGCTTTATCTTAGCACGAATACTGACAGAGAAACCAAAGAGTAGTGAAATCCATCTAACTTGAGGGGGAAGAAAAGAACATCTCAGAACATCTCAGACAACGTTGGTCGATGTATTAAGCCAGACTCTCATATAGATAAATATAGTATGTATTGATGCTAACTTTATGTCTAAAGCTTATTGATCTGTTTCATGAATATGTCTATCTGAGATTATTTGATTATCTGACTTAAATTAATTTGGCCTTGAAACACCAAACACCATTTACATCTGGAAATTGTATTTTTAATAAAAAACAATATTTTAATTGAATACCCCTGCACTATAGTAAGTCAGTAAGTAAGATGAGTTTTGTATGACTACATAACAAGATAAGAACAAATGCAAACAAAACAGTTAAAAGAGTACATTTGTGAAGTGAGTTTGTTACTCTGAGGTCAATTAAAAATATTTATATGAAATATAGACTAACCAAGACTAAGACTAAAATATCAATTCAGGAACATGTTACCATGCATCAAGAGTCAGTTTCCTTAAGTCGTTATTCTCAATTGGATATCTCTGTGTCCCTAAAGAATGTAAATGCTCGTAAAACTGGAAAGTTGGGTCATGAAACCTTGTAGGGTCAGCCTTAACCAAGGTCTTATAGTTCATGTTGTTCGCTACACTCTTATTTACCCTTCAAAGCTAATGAATCTGAAGAAGATGGGTTAAGGGGCATAGAAGAAAGCTCTATATCGGGTTTCGGGAAGCTCTATCTGATCTATATATATACTCACATGTCAGGAGGCAATGTAGACCTGCTGGTCACAGATTATTGGTAGCCTCATGTGTACGAGCGCTTTAAATACAAGCTCACACACCCAAGCACTCTGCTGTAGCAGATACGATTTAGTTTGACAAAAACCTTATTGTATAGCAGGGGAAATGAATGGAAAATGACCACATACCATCTATAATTAGTCTTAATATTTGGCAGAGTGCACAGTATGAGTATTCTACAGATATTCTGATAAGGATATAGAGCCTAAACATCAATTCTGATGGGATTTTAAGTACAAGTACGAGGCAAACTGAGGTCAAGAGCCTCATATGGCTTTTGATACTTTAGAACATAAGAAACTAAACATCAGTTGTCATTAAGACTCTTAACAAGTTGAAGAGCTGAAACATTAACTATCATGAAATTATACAGTGGAAACTCACATCAACACTTCATTTGTTAAGTTATAGTTGTTCAATAGGTAACATTTGAAAGGGATTTGACTTTTCTCTTTTAATTGTCTATATTGCAAGTCCTCAAATGTACTGCTATAGAAGTGATAATACTGATTTGCTGGAGTATCCCAATAACCCCCTGCAACAAACCTGTTTTACAGGCAAACTTAAGAATCATGAGTTCTCCTTTGAACAAGAAGGCTTCTTCAATCGCTTAACCATTCCAAAGATGTGATTTATTCCAGCCCATTTACAGCATGATATGCCTCCATTTTGTAACAATCAGCAAACAAACTGCGTGGAGTACTTGATCCGGTTCCGATCCCGGACCATGTTTTCTCAGTCTCCCAGAGCCACGCACCATGGACTTCCAAGAGAAGCCCGACTGCACCCTCATTACAGACAAGAGAGAGGTACAAAGGTCAGAAGTGTACAACAACTGGGCATTCAAAAGCCCCTCATCCCCCTGAGGCGGATGCTATTTTCAGTTTTGGCACCTTGGTTATTGGTTTTGTTCTTTTACTGTAGTTTGTTTGTTGGTGTGAAATGCCCGGAGGCCACACCTCTTTCAAATTATCTCTTTTAGGTTCTGTCACGTGCAACTCACACCCCCATGACTCTTTGTAGTAATGAGGGAAGAAAGTTGTAAAAACAAATTGGCAAATGGGGCTAGTGATCTAATATAGTAGAGTAGAAGTTTACGGTCTGACCTGAATCTGTAACAAGCTGTACACTAGTAATATGATTTTCACACTTTTTTGTCCCCAGGCACATTATTTTTACTCAAAATATCAATGTATGCATCCTGACAAATGTAGAATATACTGTATTAAAATGTATATTGAGGCTATATTGCATCTTAAATAGATTATTCACAATGAAAATGACTCAAAATGCTATTTTTTTTTGTTTTTTAAACTACATTTTTACATTACAAAATCATGTTTCGAGTTTAGGTTGAAGTGAATAGAAAGAGGATAGATATATAAAATCAGTTTTAAAATAATGATAATATTGTTTATCATGTAACAGGCTATATATAATGATAAAGTCATGTCTCATGAACCCACAAATCTGATTTCTTTTTTTCACAAACTAAACAAGTTCAAGTGCTATTACAAAAATATCTTAAAGCGAGAGAACAATTTGGCCTACTTGCTAAATGTATGTACCAGGCATTGTATTCCAGGTTTAGTTGCTTTTAGGATAATATATCTTAATAAAACAACACCATTTCAAATGTATTCTTCTAATTTCTACTTAAATAAAGTTGAACAAGGCATTTAAGGATTAACATTATTTGGCGCACACACACACACAGTTTGGCAGTCACTGCACTAGCATATGTCATGACCCCGTGGACTTCACCTTGGACCAAATGGAGTCTGTGAATGATTATTATTTATTCCTGCTGTCTGTTTGGCATTTAAGAGAAAGTGCAGTACAAGCCGAATGCTTGGCCTGCGGTGTAAACAATACACTTGCCCTAACATTGTTGCATCACATATCCAAGTCATCATAACAACAGAACAGAAGCTACGAAAATGTAAGTACATGGTGCTGATAATGCCTCTCTTTTCCCTCTCACTTTAAAAACACAACTTTTACTGTGCGGTATTGTTATCAAAAGCTAATAAGCCACTTTATTCAGTTTAAAATGTGTAAAATAACAGTTAAGATTCCCAATATGTGGTCAGTTTATCCAAATAACGGCGGTATGAGAATTTGCTGCGCTCATTTTCGGAGATGTGACAGCAGCATTAGGAAAACCTCTCAAGGAGATATATCCTCTCCACAGCACAACACCCATTTACAAACACACATGCAGTGCCAGTCACCAGGTCATATGGCTCTTCTCTGCTGTTGCTTCTTGATATTTCCGTTCCTTTTTTTTGCCTTCAGCACAATACAGACATAATATGTCAGCCTCTCATGCTCTTAGACCTTCAAATATTATTCTGAGCCCTTACAATAGTCCCTCTTCCCTCCTCCCCCTGTGGGATTTAACTTACGTTGTGAAATGGCAACCCTGATAACACTGGACATTTTTTATTTTGCCAGAGGCATCAAGATCAGAGCAAGTTCTGGATAGACTTCCTCCTACATTATCTGTTCCACCTTCTACAGCTGCTTGCCCTCCCGTCTGCGATGCTGTAAAAATAATTAATCAGTCATGAGATCCTGCAGTGCCGACCACCATCTCAAGTTGCACAGTCACAAGTGTGGCTATGAGTTACAACTTCATCTGTTAGGATGATGATAAAGATAAAAACTTCACATAAATAACTGATGCATGTTATTCAACTAACAGATGCATTAATCAACAAGTGAGTAACCCTAAACAACTACTGTAAATTCTCATATAAAAGCTTGTGTCACCACTTTGCCACTCTGAATTTTTATTTTCAAAAGAAACACCAGTTTCAATCAGCTGTTTATTCCAGTTTCTCCACTTTTCTGTTTTTTCCCCAATTGACGTTAAGCTACCGTCGATGAAACTCAAGATTTTGCACATTTGACACTTGCCAGTAATGGGATGGCTGGACACTTTTAATATTAATAATAGGAAAAATTGCTGGTGCTGGACTTAAATCAATTGCTGAATGAAAACGATATTTCTGTCAGAGAAGTGAAACTCAGAATGACATGACTCTTTTGTTGGACTGATAGAATTAGTGCTGTGGAATTGGACGTAACATTGAAATTGTCAAGACAGCAGGTAAACATGGGGGAAGTTTTAAGAATCAGCTTCATTGGCCAGCTGTGTGTACACATGCAAGGAATTTGACTTTGAGATTGCATTAGCTGGGAAGCAGAGGGCAGTAGGAATAAAAGGCCCAATAAAGGTGTGGTTCTCTCTTCCATTGTTGTAAATTATTTTGGGAATTTAGGGTAAAAGTGTTCACCTGAAAGATGAGACACTGTCAGCACTTTATAGTTTGTATTCTTGTCATCATTCGTATGGATAGGAGTACTCACTGAGGAAAGAAGCAGCACAGTTTGTTAACCAACCTAACTTGTCTAACCTCTTGCCTGTCTTCTGTATTTACAGCACCTTGCTCTCATTTTGAGAACTTAGAATGCTGGGCTCAATGATGCCTCTTTGACAACCGCAGAAAATAAAGATAAGATAAGATGATGCATTCCTACTTAAGGGATGTTTCCAATGTTATAAACCCAAATCTTGTCACCTTAAAAGGACATGGCGTTTGTCAATGTTAAAAGAGATGTGATCAACAGGACCACACTAATTGCTGTTATTACAAAAAAATATGTTTTATTTGATTATTGTTTTTAGTATCAAGTCTCGAAAAAGGTTTATTATTCCTTACATGTATTGTCTATAAATGTTAGATTCATGCTGTCGTTGTTGGCAGCTTTCACATGATTTTGCTTATAATGAGATGGAAGTGTGTGACTTTGATCGTGTTAGTAAGTGTGTGGGTGTGTTGTAGCACAGTGAATTGATGGCCTGTTAGGGAGGAGTGTGGAGAGACGAGTGATCTGTTTGATTAAACCAACTGTTAAATGTACTGCGAGTCTGATGGGGAGAGTATATCCACCTGAAACAAGTTGATTTTCTTTGTAACTTGTTTATTATTTATTATCCTTTTTTTTTTTTTGTGCACCATGTCGGCAAATGTTCTATCTGAGAAGGAAAAAAACTCGGTCAAGAAAACACTATTGATTTATATATTCAATCAAAGCATAATGATTGTCAGCTGGAAATCATGCCTCCTCATCTCTTTCAACGGCTCTGCTGGAAGGAGGCAGAGAAGAAGAACGGGTTGGAGTGACATATGAAGCACATTGACAGACAAGCAGTGAGTGACAATGCAGAGAGCATGTGGATCCTTGAGACAGTCACTCAAACTGACAGTTTAATGAATAAATAGGAAACACAACCTTTTACTGGGTTTTTCTTTAGGTTGGAGCTTGGCCAGATAGAAGGATGAATTATATTTTACATCCTCATGTCATCTGACAATTTGAAAATTAGATTAGACAACTGTAGATAGACACTATTCCCTAAGCTTGGAAAGAGTCCCCCTACAATTATATGTAATCACAGTCGATCGATCGTCCAAATGGTGAATGGACTATAATTGTATAGCACTTCTCTAGTGTTCTGACCACTGAAAGATGCTTTAACACTACATGTCATTCACCCATTCACACACTGATGGCAGGGGCTACCATGCGAGGTACCACCTGCCCATTAGTACTCTAACTAACTATTCACACCCATTCATACACAGCATTCATTGGGGTTAAGTGTCTTGCCCAAGGACACATCGGCATGGAGTAGCAGAGCCGGGGATCGACCCACCGATCCTCTGATTGAAAGACGACGTTGCTCTACCACAGAGAGCAAAGTAACCCTTCAAAGCTCCAAACCAGCCGCTGATTGAACCGTGTGGTGGAACAGTTTTGCTGTTTCCAAGGTTAAGAATGAACGTTCCTCCTCAAATCCATCACTCGGTCTATATCTGTCACTTGATGACATGTGATGCCACTGCAGAGTTAATGTTATCCACAGAAGGTCATTGTTGGCATCAGCAGACAGACTCCTTGCAGCATAATGCAGTTATCACTTCTCCTCTTTGTGTTATTGATGTTGTAGCATTAACTGTGGTCATTGAAGTGGACAATGCGTTTATCCCTAAAGAGAGACTGACCGTGATTATCCCAAATCTGGCTTTAGTGTCACTATGGCAACAACATTTCACATCATCAGAAAAGGAAAAGTCGATGCTATAAAAAGGGCTCCATTATGAATGAGTTGATGTTATGTGCATCAGTGGTGGATAAGAGGAAAAAAACACACTAATGACTCATATATGTGCTGCAAAAAATGTATAGGGAGCAGAAAAAGAGAGGCAGAATAATAGTCATATTCTACTTTTGTTGCAAAGTAGTTCAGTTTTTTCAAATTATATACCTTAAAGCTGCCCCAATCTTTTTTTTTTTTCTTTCTTTTTTTTTTATATTAACAATGGATGAATGGCTATGTACTGTATAATGTGAAAGGAGTCACTGATAGTGATAGCTTGTTGTTTTGGCTTTTGGTTCAGCCAAACTTTGACAAAGTAATTTCCTGACAGCAAATTGTGCATTCGAGCGGAATAATGTGCGCTTTTACCTTAGCAGTGGGGTGTGGTTACGTGGCTGCGCTCTGCTCTTGGAGAGTGTCTCTGGTCCACATCTTGTCTTGCTTAATCCCCGGTGTGAATACGGTTGACCGTCAGCACTATTAGCTTGAATAGCACCATTTAGCTCAATTCTTGAAACAAGATCTCAGTGATTGTAGGGACATTCAAAGTGCGCTGAGTGCATTTTAAACTCAATAGACTGATTAGGTAGGAACCCTATTGATTTCACATCTAAGATCCTGTTGGTGAACGAATCAGTAAAAAAAGGCTCAAGAAGTAGTTACAAAGGAGGCCAATTGTCTTTGCAGTTTAGTACGTGAACAGCAAAGACAGGGAGGCCTGCAGACAAGAATTATTAGAACATTTTAACCGTCTCCCATTAGAAGTTATGATAATCAGGCAAGTGGCTGCATCTACAGATGTACTGTATACTGAACATTAAGCGATATTTTGCTTATATAATCCAGCCTTTTTAGGCTTTTTCAGTCTTATTTCACCTCCTATGGGACATAGCAATGACATAATGCAGAAGCAGCAGAAAATCACTGCTTTGAGTCTGAAACACATGTTCAGTCATGATGCACAACAGCCTGGTTGAGTGTTGGGTGTTCAGTTTCCTCATGACTCTGGTGGCCTTGTTTATGTCAGTTTTTTCTGCAATGGCGTAATATCTAAAAAAAACAACAACACTCAAACAAGGGAGACCCAGTTTACGGAATTTGATCTATGAATTAATTTTCTCTGATTTCTTCTTTTTATTACGCCTCTCTGTTTTCTCACTCCAATCTTCAAGAAGCCTCTCTTTCTGTGTCGTTCACCTTCTCTCACTCTAGACCATCATTCATCCTTAAGGGCAGCCTGTGATGGATAGCTGCCTGCGTGTAATTTCTGAGAGAGAAACTGAGCCTTGAATGATCCACATGGTGTGTGTGTGTGTGTGTGTGTGTGTGTGTGTGTGTGTGTGTGTGTGTGTCTGTCTGTGTGTCTGTGTGTGTGATGGCATCTTGTAGCATGAGATTAGATGGATGGAATGACATATGGATTGATGAAGGCACACAGCTTGGTGAGATAGATGGAGGAATTATATTTCACAACATCATGTCATCTATCAATTTGGAAATTAGATTAGGTTCCTGCAGATACACACTATTCCCTAAGCTGGGAAAGAGTCCTACAACTATGTGTAATGACTGTAGAAAGATGAATCCAATCTAAATATTAATTTTGTCTGGAACCTTGTTAGTCCTGTCAACTTTGATGTTACATCTGTGTCCCCAGTGTCTACAGATTGTACATTGCAGCAAATAGTTGATATATTGACCAGGTACCCGAATCATGTTGGGACCATATGTATCCACAGTGAAGTCAGCCAAACCCTTCATTTGTTTTGATTCTGAAAGCTCACCAGAATGTAATGTTTTTCTTCATCATGACTATTAGCCTTCATTCGTTTAAGGTTGTTATTTTAGTCAAGGCTGGAGCCCATTAAGAGGCTCACATCAATTGAGTGCTATTAAGGGGTCAGTTTCTCCTTGCAGCTAAATTATTTCACTTTTATTTAAACTTTTTTTTGCCAAGTAAGCTGGGAGGTTTTCCTTGTGTGCTGGAAATGCAAGTAGACCTCAGTGAGAAGGGAAACACCCTAAGTAACATAATCTCTCTTGAAACCTAATGTCCAAATGTATATCAGGTTAGTTAAAATAGCTTTCTTTTGCTTTTACATGCCGAGAACCATTTAGTACTTAAACTCATGGCTGATTAATTTGGATGGAAACTTCATCTGGGTTTTTATTTCATCTTGTGTTTCCAGGCTGAACCCAAAGAGTCGTGGCAGCATACCAACCAGGTAAGAAAAATACAGAATGTCAAACGGGTCGCAGCTGATAATAATACAGGTTTTGTTATATGTTATACTGCCAATGCTATAAAAATGACATGGATTGCATGTATGTGTCCTCCAGCGCAAAGTCTCCCAGCCCCACCTCACCACGCTCTCCCTCCTGGCCGATGTTCTCGGCGCCATCAAGTCCGCAGCCGACGTCCTCCGCCTCCAGTGACTCTTCCCCTGTCAGGTTGGTCCGCATTGTTTGTGTAATGATTTAATCACAGACTGTCACTAATCACAGTGAAGCAATAAAAGACTGTCTTTGTACCGGGAAACTGCTTTGCTGTATTTCACGACTGATGCTGTGGCCATAGACTGTCTTGTTGGGGGGCTTTTGTAAGGATACGGTAGGCCAGGTAGACTGGTCCCATGCATAGTGAAGATTCTTTCCAAATCAGTATGACATCTGAGTATGCTGTTTTGAATACAGCCATCTTTTATCATTTGTGAATACAGCTACTTAGTACATATAAAACAGTTTGCATGAAGTAATGGCCTTTGAGTGATTTGAGGTGTCTAAATTAAGCATTGTTTCAAACTGAACGTTTTTTCTTTCCTAAATCAGCCCAGATCCTGCTGTCTCACTCTCTCTCTTTGATTGTCTCCAGTATTGCGGGCAGGAAGGCTCGAGCACTGTATGCCTGCAAGGCAGAGCATAACTCTGAGCTGTCCTTCATCGCTGGGACCATCTTTGACAACGGTGAGTCAGGCTCTGGACTTGACAGCAGAAAGAAAAAAGATGTGGGTTGGTGTTTGGGAAAAAAAAAAAAGAATATAGCGTCAAAAGGAAAAGTCAGATTGGGAGTTCGTTGGACCTTGTTTAGCCGTGGTGTTTTTTGGGGGTTGAAAATGTGTTTAAATTTATCCAAGTAGTAGTAGGGATTTTGCCCCGAAAATGTAAACTGGAACTTCATTTCCTTTGGCTACCATTTTTACAATTAAATTAAAAGGTTCCTTTAAAATAAAAAAAAATAAAAAGGAATTACAGATTTTTTGCTTTTAGTAAAGTGTGGTATTTGTGTTGGAGGAAAGAGGAAGATGCACTCCAGTTGCACGAAGAAGCTTTTTAGTTGACACCTTGCAGTTAATTATTGGAAGCGGTGTGATGATATAGTGTATTTTTATCCAACACCTGGCTTTAAAATAAGCTTGGATGTGCACTTGCTCTTAATGCACACTGCTTCAGAGAATATGAGAGGCTGGCAAGCACACTAGAGTATAACGGATGCACTTATGTGCAATGCATTGATTTTGAATGCATATATATATATATATATATTATGTCTTCTTTTCTTTTTTTCCCATCTGCATATATATATATATATATATATATATATATATATATATATATATATATACAGTGCTGTGAAAAAGTATTTGCCCCCTTCCTGGTTTCTTATTGTTTTGCATATTTGTCGCACTTAAATGTTTCAGATCATCAAAATTGTTTTAATATTAGACAAAGATAACCCGAGTAAATACAAAATGCAGTTTTTAAATGATGATTTCATTTATTAAGGGAGAAAAGCTATCCAAATCGACTTGGCCCTATATGAAAAAGTAATTGCCCCCCCTTGATAAATCATGAATGACCTGTAATTTTTTGGAAAGCTGAGTTCAATTTCATTATCCACACCCAGGCCTGATTACTGCCAGACCTGTTGAATCAAGAAATCACTTAAATAGAGCCTGTCTGACAAAGTGAAGTCGGCTAAAAGATCTCAAAAAGCAACACATCATGCCGCGATGTAAAGAAATTCAAGAACAGATGAGAAACAAAGTAACTGACATGAATCAGTCTGGAAAGACCCCAGAACAACATCTAAAGAACTGCAGACCTCACTCGCCTCAGTTAAGGTCAGTGTTCATGATTCAACAATAAGAAAGAGACTGGGCACAAATAGCACCCATGGGAGAGTTCCAAGACGAAAGCCACTGCTGACCAAAAAGAACACAAAGGCTTGTCTCACATTTGCCAAAAAACATCTTGATGATCCCCGAGACTTTTGGGCAAATATTCTGTGGACTGACGAGACAAAAGTTGAACTTTTTGGAAGGTGTGCGTCCCATTACATCTGACGTAAAACTGACACAGCATTTCATAAAAACAACATCACACCAACAGTCACACATGGTGGTGGTAGCGTGATGGTCTGGGGCTGCTTTGCAGCTGCAGGACCTGGACGACTTGCCATAATTTATGGAACCATGAATTCTGCTCTCTACCAGAACCTCCTGAAAGAGAATGTCGAGCCATCAGTTTGTGCCCTCAAACTCAAGTACACTTTGGTTATGCAGCAGGACAATGATCCGAAACACACCAGAAAGTCCACCTCTGAATGGCTCAAAAAAAGCAAAAAGAATGTTTTGGAGTGGCCTAGTCAAAGTCTGGACTTAAATCTGATTGAGATGCTGTGGCGTGAGATTCAACGAGCCGTTTATGCTCAAAAACCATCCAATGTGGCTGAATTAAAACAATTCTGCAAATAACAGTGGGCCAAAATTCTTCCACAGCGACATGAAAGACTCATTGTCAGTTATCGCAAACGCTTGATTGCAATTGTTGCCGCCAAGGGTGACAAAACCAGTTATTAGGTTTAGGGGGCAATTACTTTTCACATAGGGCCAAGCAGGTTTGGATAGCTTTTCTCCCTTAATAAATTAAATCATCATCTAAAAACTGCATTTTGTATTTACTCGGGTTATCTTTGTCTAATATCAAAATTAGTTTGATGATCTGACACATTTAAGTGTGACAAATATGCAAAACAATAAGAAACCAGGAAGGGGGCAAATACTTTTTCACAGCACTGTATATATACATATATCCATACAGTCTCAGGCTCCTCTCCAGTCTAATTACAGCCACTCCAACCTCAAGCCCAAAACTATAAATCACATTTATCTCCTCACAGATTTTTTGAGCTCATCTCTCCTAATGAAGACCAGATTTCACACATTTAATGATAAAACCACTTAGGTTGTACTTCACTCGTCAGCAGGCAGAATAACCGGAGAACTTAATTGTTATGGTGCGTTTTAAAGTCTCGTAGGGTAAATCTGCATGAAAACTGACACACCCACTCAGGAATGGTAGGGGTGCACTCTTTTGGTCATGCTAGTTGACGCATGGTCTCTTGGACCCCTATACCCTAAATAGAGTTAGCTACGTTTAGACTTTATTGTAGTGTGGACCGGTGTCATCGGAGCCCTTTCGGTCAAAGTGTGTCCTTGTGGACATGTAATCCTCACAGCGGTATCTCAACACCCCGGTCTGCTCATGTCTAACCAAGGACGGCTGTCCCCACAGATCTCATACCGCAGCCTCATAAGACCTTTTGAGCTGTCATTAGAATACTTTTAAAATACAATTCATTGATCTGTTTATCTTAGCTGTTATACAGAATATTACCACCGTTTTGATTCATACTTTGATAGATGAAGTTATTTCAAAATCAAGAGGATCCATGAAAATCAAAAACAGATAAAAAAACCTTGTGGACTGTCTCATGTTAAGTTCACATGTGTGCGTCTTTATTTCATCTAACTCTGTGGTAGAATGGTCTGCAGCATTTGTGAGTTAGATTCCCTGCGAGGACAAAATGTGGTGAACACACAATTTAATTACTGCATCAATGTTCCTTCTAACTTCCTGTGTCTTGGCCATATCTTGCCAGAGGTCTTCTTGTTTAGTGGATCTTGAACCAGAACATTTCAATATACTGTACGCCACAGCAAAACACAACTAGCTCAATTATGTTGTTTCCCCAAAATTGCAGTGTTATTGTAGTTCATACCTGTAGTAATGGTCGGGACATGTATACCCTCAAATCTAAATCCGGTTTGCAATCACATGTCTTTGTATAAACTCAACTTCAGCGTCAACTTGCTTATATTTACAGCTTGCTCCTAGCGTATGTTAACAGCCCCTCTTCCTGCTTCACACTCTGTCGACAGAAGCACACTGTATGCTACAGTGAATTTATTTAGCAGCTTAGAAGGTGGTGGAGACCAAAAAAAAGAGCTAAAATAAGAGTAAATTATGGACTTTTTAAGGCAATAAAAAGGTAATATTTCAATGCTGTGTTTACAGCTTCTTACTCTGGCCCCAAGTGGCAAAAAAACAAACAATTTATATGGGTTTAAGGAATGTCAAAGACACATAACATAACCTATATTCTTCCAAAATCAAAACTAAAGTGCATTGAACCCAAGCAGCTCATTTAGATTAGACAGGTTGTGGCTTATTTGTCACTGCATTACGTAGGGTACACACAGTGGTATACAGTATATCATGCACTTTTCTGATAAACAGTCAAAGCCGAACAATGAAGCAACATAAGTTCATTATAAAAGAGTTTTGAGGATAAGTGATTTGCAGTTACCTAACAATTTTAATATGATTTAAAGAATTCAGTAGAGTCCTCAATAGCAAATCACAGCTTTCAATAATACATAACCATTCTCGTTTTTTACCAAAATGATATTTCAGTATTTACAGTAGCTAGCTATCACCCTCGTCTGCATGTTGATGAAATGGTTGATAATGTAGGAAACACCCATGTCTGGCGTTGACGTCTCTCATTCAGGCACATATTTCATGGTCACTTATCAGCAGCTATTTATGTGTGGTCTTGCTGCCAGAGCTGTCCGCTGAAAATCATTAGATATGAAACATTCAGATAATGAGGAACATGTTGAAATGTTGACTTCCCTGTTTTCAGTTATCGAGCTCCATTCCTCCAATCTTCCTCTCTCACACTATCTGCGCATGTGCTTTAACACATGTTTGTCCCACATATTTATGGATATTTTTCTTGAGATGTTTAAACAAAATCAATGTTTCTATCTCTCTCTCCAGTTCACTCCTCCAGGGAGCCCGGTTGGCTGGAGGGAACTCTGGACGGCCGAACAGGATTGATACCAGAAAACTATGTGGAGTTTTTATAGTTCAGGGCCAAAAAAGACTGGATGATACTGGGCTGGAGTTGACCAAACTGGACTATAGATTTGACTGCACAAGACTGAACCAACTATTAGATCGTATATCGTTAAGGACTGGACCGTTGTCGATGACTAGACTGGAAAATTAAACTGGACAAAGCAGAACCATGTGGAACAGATATGACGCAGGACCGAAGGAGAGACCCATGAATTGCACTGGAAAAAAAAAAGAAGTAAAGATGAGTCCCACTATGGTTCCGGCTGTTAATAGGTTAGTGTGGAAGACTTCCCAAGTCCTGGGGAAAAGGATGTGGGGTGGGGGTGGGGGGGGGGGGGGAGCACATGTACAAATGAGTTGATATTTCTGAGATGTAAGGCTTTTCAGCCCTTGATTTATTACTTCAAACTGCACTGCCATTGCTTCAGAGTCTCCTCTTTTTATCAGCCAGATATTGAAACGCTTCTTGATGAGATGATTACAGAGAATAGGTTGAAAAGCAAGTGGCCTTTAACTTTGGACTTGCTAGTTGACGTCCTCGCTGTGCGCCGTTTGAGTGATTGCTCTTCCCATTGAGGGACCGGAGCTTTTAAAGCCGATTTAAATGATTGGGTTTTGGTTGCACGGCTGTATATTTGTTCGTGAGCACTTGCTGTGGCGGTCCGGTAATTCCCCAGGACAAGACTCAACCTGGCTAATGTTTTAGAGCTCTAGTTCAGCAGCAGGAGCCCCGGGGCAGATCATCTCAGGATGAGGTTACCTCGAAAACAGTTCGCCACAAGGTCAGCGTTGGGTTTATCTTTATCCATTGTGCCTCTCCTTCAGATCCGTCACGAAAAATGTGAAAGATTTCAAACAAGCTCCGCAAGCAGATCAGTGCTTTACAATGCAGCGTAGGAGTAATAAGTGATTCATGCTGGTTAGAACAAGGCCAGCTGTGAGGCCTCGCACTGCTTCCCTAGCTTAGATATTTTTGAATTGTTTAAAATAATTGGATCCAGTATCTTTTATGGTGTGGAGTCATGTTTGCACCATCACAGAGCACCTGTCAACCAAACCATTGATGTTGTTTTTTTTTTTTAAACTTCGTTTCAGAAATACATATGATTTATCATATTTTCACCATCATGCATATTCAGTCAGTAGCTTCGCTGTAAATGATTTAATCTTCAACAGCATGGAGTGAGCAAACAAAGTAAAAATACAAAAGAATTTGCCGTGTACGTCAAGACACAAGGGTCTTTTCCACTTTGTTTTTATTTTTATGTAGAACCGCAAGACAATGCTAACAATGTAATTATCTGACATTGACATTCAAAAAGCTCATGTATAAGTAAAGGAAATGCAGATGTGGTTTTCAGAGAAGCTCAGACATTTAAAGAAAAGAGAAAACTGAATTGCTTATATGTATATTATGCACGCTGGTCTGCTTTGGGGCTCCAATGCAAGTCCTCATTTCATTAATCAAAGCTGAACTCTTTCCTTTAACCACTTGGTGAACATCTGCATCAAAGCTTTTGATTGTTATTTTTTTCTGAGGACAGAGTATTGAAAGACTGTTTTAGCATTTCAACAGGAACATAAAATGGGAGGGTAAAAAAATGTGAATTGAGACTACTTTGTTTATATCTGAACTTCTTATTTATGAGAGTTTCTTAAAGACTCAATCTTGAACTGTATTCATTTTGAGGTGTTTATTGTCATTGTAAATATATACACAGCATTTGATAAGGTATAATGTTTTTTTAATTATGAAATTTTATATTTTGTATTTTTAGCATACTAACTTAATTTCATAATTTCATCTTTGTTGCCCAGATTTTTGTACCATTTAAGTCTATCTACAGCCTTAAATATTATTTCAGATGTTTTGGTGAATTGACAAGATTGTGCAGAATAAAGATTAATGTTCAACAGCTGCAGCTGGGTTTTTGATGGTTTCTTTCAAATGAAGTGCCTGAATTTCCATATGTTGGTGGTATTCACACATATTACAGTGTCTACAAAGTCAATTTGTACCATGCAGTTCAACTTGCATGTGGTTCCGCACACAAATTCACGCCACTGACAAAAGGTCTTGATTATGGTGACCTCAGCCATATTAGCATAATAATATGTTATCTTGCACAACCTGCAATAAAAATCCCTAAGCTTCCTTGCCCCTCACAGTCCTGTATGGACAAAAATATGTCACTATGACTTTAGTATGTTTTTTATGACATACTATACAATCACTTTTTTGTGACATTTTTATGGCACACTAAAATCTGACTTTTTTAATGGCATTTTGTAAGACATACTTTACTATGGATTTTTAATCAAATACTACACTAGGACTTTTGTGATATTTTGAGACATAGACAATGGCTTTTATGACATACTATACTATGACTTTTATGACATACTATGACTTTTTAATTGCATACTATGCTACGACTTTTTGTGACATATTTCGACAAAACATACTGTGACTTATTTCGACATGCTATATTATGACTTTTCATGACTTTTCGACATACTATCATGACTTTTTTATTGACTTTTTCGACTCACTTTTTTATGACTTTTTTCGACATACTACATATACTATTTTTTATGACTTTTATCGACTTACTATACTATGACTTATTTCAACATGTTATACTATGACTTATTATCGACATACTATACTATGACTTATTATCGACATGTCATTCTATGACTTATTATCAACATACTATATTATGACTTTTTTTATGACTTATCGCTTCCCACTGGAGGTGTTCCGGGCATGCCCCACTGGTAGGAGACCCTGGGGAAGACCCAGAACACACTGGAGGGATTATATCTCCCAGCTGGCCTGGGAACGTCTCGGGATCCCCCAGTATGAGCTGCAAAATGTTGCGGGGAGAGGGAAGTCTGGGTCAGCCTGCTTGGCCTGCTGCCACCGCGACTCGACCCCGGATAAGCGGAGGAAATTGGATGAATGGATGGACTTTTTTTAATGACTTTTTTCGACATGCTACACTATGACGCTATACCACAACATTTAATTATTTTTTTTTAAATACTTTTTTCAACATACTATTCTATGACTTTTGAGATACTATATACTAAGAGGTATTTTGATGACTTTTCATGACCTTTTTTGGACATACTATAACTTTTTTATGACATTTCGATATAGAAAGAAATTTATTACAGTTGTCATATCCATATACAAAATTTAGCTTCTACATTTAAGCCATCACCAGCTTAGTGGGAGCAGTGGGCTGCTGAGAAGCGCCCGGGGGGAGTAGTTAGGGGTTCAGTGTCTTGCTCAGGGACACTTCGGCACAGGACATGTAGCAGCCAAGGATTGAACCGCCGACCTTGCGGTTGACAACCCTCTCTACCCATTGAGCCACGGCCGCCCCCGATATACTATACTGTGACCTTTAACTGTACTGTGAACTTAAATCTAGAGAAAAAATAAAACCATCTGGAGGTGAGCATTGAAAAATAGGAAACTTTATTGTGTAAGATGTTTGAACTAAAGAGAAATCAGTTCTTCCGAATCTCCACTTTCAACACGAAGTCAAATCCAATGTCAAAGAACCACACAGATAACTTAATTCAACATTTAATCAAATAGGTGAAAATATCGACACTGACTACAGAAGAGGTGTAATACAGAAGTAAAACAAACTATTGTTTTTTTAACAAACATTTTATATCGTTTGTTTGTTTTTACATTGGATTACAATTACATAACTGAAATACGAACATAACAGACCAATGAAAGCCATAGCCATATGTACCAGTGAAACATGATCTGCCCTTAATCTTTAAAGATAATATTTGCATGTATTTTATACAAAATAGACTTTATCAACCAGTATGAGGGTAGTGCAATTCCATCACGCTCTGGTAGATTTACTTTCACGTGGAGGTTCAACTTTTTTTTTGTTACGTTTTCTATTTTAAAGTGACCAGTAAATCCTCACTGCAATATACATGGGAGCCAAAGCCTGGACATTTACAAAAGTTACCTTTCAAAAAAAGAAGAAGTTGGATAATAATTGCTACTTAAAATGTAACTGCTTGAATACTTCTTTTTGTTTGTTAAATTTTTTTTTCTTCTCTGCTTTGGTCACTCTTATATAACTCAAAAACTTCCAGTCTGTCTGACCTTCCATCCCTCCCTCTCCTTCGTTTCCTTATAACTTTAACACACAGTGAGGATTCATATTGACATTCCCATTGACTCGTAGAATTTACATTTACTTCACAAGACAAACATGTTTAACACTTCCTAATGTATTCAACACGTCTACCTTTATCAAACACAAACCAACAGGAAAAAAATATTTACTTTCTTAACTCTCAATGTACAAAAAGGATTGGGTAAAATTATTAATATCAAAGTGGATCAAGCTGATTTATTCAAAATTGCAGAAAAAAAAAGTTTTTTTTTCATTTTTTATATTTCTTTTTTTTTTACAATAGATCAATCTCCAAAAGCATTGATATTCGTTAAGGGGTCATCTATTTCCTGATTTGAAGTGTATTTCTATGGCTCTCTGTCTCCCTTTCGAAAGGCCTTTGCATGACATTGAAAGGTAAAAGAGAAAAAAGCGTAGAGGTTACGTCCATGTAAAAATATTTTGTAATAATAGACACTGTTTACATTGCACTGGATATGTCGGCGCTGCTATATACACCTATGGCCCTTTAGAATGAGCATGGATATGGTTACATCTAAACGTTAAAGCTGATTTTCTGAGGCACCACCACCTGGAAACAACTATAATACTGTATGCAAAAGTCACCCAAACAAATGAGACGGTCAAATCTTTCCCAAAATAATCAACATTGACATGAGGGGCATCAAGCCTATGCTCTTTACTGCGCAAGGCCACGAGACCGAGTTAGCCTGTGAAGCTTAAAGCCTGCACTGTACAGCAAACAACACTACTGTGAGTAACCATCCTTTGACAGAATGGTGGATAAAACATTATTAATCTTATTGACTAGTGGCGAGTATGCGTCCAGAGACTGCTGTGCTGTTAGCTGTAAGTAACACGCAAATGACCAGTCTCTATGTTCAAGTTACCACCTGGTCTCTCAACTGCCATTCAGAGGTATGCACCGTGGAGGAGTACCATTCAGAGTAAACAGCTGAAAATCAGTATGGTCAATATTTTCAAGCAGTTACACTAAGGAAAATAGAACTACGAGGGGAGCGGTGGGGAGGAGCATTATGTTTGCGCTTCCAGAGCTGAAGCTAATGTACAACTGCGCTGTCAATGTATTTTGCTTTGGTCATTACATAAGCTGGTACAAACATGTTTTACATTAGATATGTACCAAATGCTGACCACCACCTGTTTGACAGCAGTAGATATTACTGCTTACTTTGCAATTTCAAAAATACAATATTTTGTGCATCTCAAAAACAAAAGCCTCTTATACACTTAACAATCTGTACTTTTAAGCTGGTGTAGGTGTGACACTGAACTAATATCGTCCTCATAAATGAGCACCCTCAAGCAAAATTACAAAAACCACGTAAGAACTGAATAATCACTCTTTCACATCTCCAGGAAAAGACATACAAAAACTTGATTTAACATTTGGCACTAGTGGAACACATCAAAGTGATGTGAGCTTTGATTCACAAATTATTTGGACCAAACTACATCTTCTTTCAAAAATATTTCAACTTTAGAGGTGACATCTTGTGCAAAGAACAGAGGTTCCATACATTATGGGTTTATATATCATATACAAAACAAATATATATAAATATATATATATAAATATATATAAATATATATATAAATATATATAAATATATATATATAAATATATATAAATATATATATATATATAAATATATATAAATATATATATATATATAAATATATATATAATATAATCACCTTTTGAGCTTCCTGTTTGTGCAAACAATTTGAGATAAAAGGTATATTTAATTTAAAATGGTATTTTGAGTGAAACAATGCTTTTGTCACAAAAAATATATATATATATATTTTTTTTTGCTGAAGTTAATTATGTCTGGGGAAAAAAAGAAGTTAGTCAGTTAATACACTGTTTAGAGGGTTGAGAATTGTCAAATTACCTTATTTGAAAATCCTACCAGTAAGATTACAACATACACCATGAAATCATTTGTAATTCTATTTGACTTTACTGTAATGTCTAGGGTGGGAACGGGCAGTACGGCAAGGTAAATTCATAAAACCACATTTTAAAGTAAAGTTCTATGAAACCATTAACTCAGTATGATTGCAGCTGGCAATGAAAGGACGGTTTTGACTTCAAGCCAGGTTTGCTTGAATCATTATGGTTGTTTAATATCACACAGAAACCTTGAAAGTTTTTTTTCAAAAGGCAAGTTTAGTTATTTTTCCCCATCTGTGTGATTGCATCTGAATAAATTGCAAAGATTTTGAAACAAATTGGATTCAAATTAACTCTATTATTCCACCATCTAAATCGTAATGTTTAAGTCAGTCTGCCTCTAAATATTACAACACATCAGATTTGCCTTGTTTAATTCCAGTGGTGTCCATTTAGCACCATGGTGGTTGCAGCTTGCCACAACCTTGCTAAAGTATTTGGATGTGTATTCAACATTATATTTGTTGATATAATATGGGTACTGTAACTTTGTGTAACAATGCGAGACTGATTGGAAAAAGAGACACATGAAATGTGTTTTGGAACTTAAACATTTGTATACTCTCCCTGTTTTTTTTGTGATTCTCAGACTTTTTATGATCTAAAAAAATGAAGATCTTAATATTTCATACTACTGTATGCATGTTTAAGCTGTACCATAGGCTGCCTTCCTTACATACATGTCTGGGAAACGGAACAGAGAGAGCAGCCCAGATTAAAAACAGAAACTGCCAGCATGGAAAAACAAAAACAGGAAAAATGTGTTT
The DNA here is from genome assembly GCF_023349555.1 of Cebidichthys violaceus. Lineage (NCBI taxonomy): Eukaryota > Metazoa > Chordata > Actinopteri > Perciformes > Stichaeidae > Cebidichthys > Cebidichthys violaceus. The sequence continues at coordinate 3,917,457 of NW_027176373.1, forward strand.
GTCAAGGTTAGATTCATATTCAAAAAAAGAGGGTTTAGAGAGGATGGCTATGAAGAGCTTTAAAAGCTAAAAGGCACTGTTCTTCCCTTGTCAGAATCCCTGTGTAAACATTTCATTGAGTGAATGTGTCTGTGAATACTTGAATGTTTGTGTGTAAGCGTGACTTTTGCATGTGTGGTCAGAAAAGCGTGTCTGCATAAAATAAATGAATATTCCCCTAGCTGTTGTTTTTCTTCCATTGGTCATGTATATAAATCTGATTCACATCATTTCAGAAATGATAACTGATTCACAGCTGAAAACAGTCCTCATTGTCCTTAGATCCAGAAGAAGAAGATGTCATGTTTTAAATTTTTCTGTTTTCGTTTATCCCCTTCATTGCCAACCGTCCTCTGGAAACCACAATAAAGCGAACACTCACTACATTCTCTGCGCAGTAGAGATGGGAAGGGCAAACAGAGACAAGCTGGGCAGGTAAGCAGAGGAACAGTAGGCTTGAGCTTGGCGGGAGCGTCAATAAGCTACTAATCCGGCGAGTTGGACAGTATATTAGGTGTCATGATGAGGGCGGAAAAGGTGTTTCTAGGTGTAAGCTTGTCAGTAAAACAGCAATAAAACACTGGAGGCAGGCGGCAAACAAAAGAAACAGCATCAGAAACCTGAGGACAGACCCTGGACGGAGGAAAAGGTGAGGGGTTTGGAAAAATAAATTTAAAAAATAGATCCTGCAAAAATGCATCCTGGCCACAAGACATTCAGAGCCAACATATTTTCCCTGGAGGACAACTTCTTCTTGGATAGCCAAGAAAAAGGGCAACAGGTCGGTGGTTGGATGTCCTACCCTAGTTTGGCCCAACCTGGTGCCAGATTGGGAGGCATGAAGAGGTATTGTGCTCCGAGATTAGGCTGAATGGCTGAGGCCTTGAGGGGTGTGTGGCAGATTCCTAAAGGGGGCCCGGGAAAACGAAGCAATTGCATCCTAGTGATGGGGAGGCGAACAGGCAAAGGCTTAGGGCTTGGGGCAAAAGCTTGGGGCCCCGGAAAGGTACATGGGCAGGGCAGGATTTAAGGCATTGCTTCACAGTTTAAGGCAGTCATTTCTGATGAAACAGCAGGGGCTTGACGCTCCCATCTTTGAATTTTGGTAACTGGTTGGTGATGATCTCTGCCAGCATCTCTGGGAATTCCACACTGAGGGTTTTATTCACAAACGTGTAGAAACAGATCTGGAGAAGACCCTCGACCATCTGAAGGAGACATCCAGGGAAGCAGAGACAGACAGATTAGTAAGAGAATATTAGATATTAAAAACAACAGTTTTTTGTAATTTGCTGGATTCACCTTAATTTAACCTGAGGTCTATATACAGTAGGTCTCAACTTCTGCTATATAAGGCTGTACAGACGATTGGCAGAGAATGCTAGTAACACTTTCAACTGGACCATACAGTGACGCACTTAGTGGGATCTACAGTATGAGTGTACCCTTCAGGGTTTTACACTAATTAGCATGGTGCAGGGAACTCCAAGTTTTTGCTGCACTTGAACCGCAAGATATGAAAGCAAAACCAAGGCTGGTATGAAAAAGAAGATGTAAAAGGAAGCCTTTATACACATTATATAGACATTTGCTTTCAGATCTATAACATTTATCAAATCCTATATAGAAACAAGAAGAGAAAAAACACTTAGCATGCGGTATATATCAGTGTGAGTGCCTGTGTTTCTCTAACCTCCTGCATGGAGTCCAGTAGCTTAGTTAGCTGGTAGAAACGCTGCCAGTTCTGACTAGCGTTCTCCTCTCTCTTGACAATGGCTTTTCCCAGTTCCTTGATGTACGTCATCCTGATCTCGTCAAACACCGCCTGGCTTTTCAGTCCATCTTTTGGTACTGTGTACGCACACGCACACACAAACACACCAAGAGACACACCAATATAAAAGTTAGCTGACAATGGCAGGATTGTTACTTTGACACCCCGTACCCATTATAGACAGTATATCTGCTCTGCCATCTGCACAGGTGAAAAATCAACATCCGTCTCAAACTGAAAATCCATCAGTAATATTCCTATATGTCTTAGTCTGTTCGTTATTTTGTTGTATCCTGCAACAAACAAACACTACATTAATAATTCATTAAAACATACTGTGTGGGACCCCAACAAGGACCCTCAAGAGACACGGGTTAAACACACATATGTAAGCACATACCTCCTAACCAGAACGCTGTGGGCAGTGGAAAATATGCAAAACTAAAAGGTTACATCAATAGCTACTGTGTAGTGTGTTCCCTAACTGGTGTGGGCTGGATGGGAATCCAAGAGTAGCTGTAAATGTTTGGACATACACCTCATAAAAATCACAAACTCTGCATAATTTGACTGCTAAAACAGCTGAAAAATATCAATATGGAGATGTCATAACGACCATGTCAACACATCGCAGACTCCTTGTCAGTCTGGTGCCTGGTATATCCCAGGCACAGCCTGGCAATGCCACAAAGGGCAAGATCGGGTTGAAATACTGTCCAATTTACATAATCAGATAAATGGGAGATACCGTAGTGCAAGTGCTATCTGGCCTCTTCATTATGCATGTTCATGTTTGGCCAAGAGAGCAAGAGTTAAAACAGATTGCTTTCCAGCTCTCTACTCTGGACTATTCAGTATAAAATAATAACTAAATGTGGCTTAGGGTGTTACTATGCTACTATGACCCATTTGTGTAGTTTTATTTTTTAATTATTTAAATTCTGTGCAGAAAGTGAAGTCTACCTTCTGAACCTAACAAGCACTTTAACAGTATATAAAATTGCCACAGAGGGAACTTAAATTTTTACTTGTATGAGAAATGATTAAAACAGCTCAAACCAGTTGTCCTGACATGTTAGTATTTCTGTTCCTTAGGGGAACAAATGGAAATAGCTCTCAGGTACGAAAATGCAAGCTCTGCATGGAAATGTCATTTCCTCTGAATAACGAGCACGTCGCCTCTAAAGTGCATCCCTTCCCTGCCATTCACAGAGTGAGGCAGAAGGAAGAACACTCTCCTAGTAATACGTTCATCATGCTGTGTACAGCTTTTCTGAAGATTTTAAGGGTGGTAATTACAAAGCTGGTAGCCCACTGATTTTATAACTATTATTTTACCTCTTCAGAAAGTAAGAGAAGGGAGGGCTGCTGAACATTTTACCACTTTTACATAGCAAGCCAAACAGCAAGTTGTATTTCATCCACTGACATAAGAGGCAGAAAGATGAACTAATTTAACTCTTAGTCTCTTGGACGGTGCATTTTATACTTTTCAAAAAATGCGGTTACAAGACAAGGCAGCTCACTGCTAATGGGGATAAAAAATGTCTACAGAGATGAAGTACCTGTTGGACACTTGAAGATCTTTTCAACTGAAACAGTAACTACAGAAGATGAACAGACTGTACTTTCACAGAAAAACGGTTTTCAGGAAAGCTGAAAACTGGGTGGAGCGATAAGGTTGTTACAAAAAAAATATAATGGAAAAAAAAGTGTTTGAGATTAATCCCAGAAAAATTGCAAGTTTGTGAAGTTTGAAAACAGAAGCGTCTTTTTGATTACCTGTGCTGAGCAGTAACAGGACCTTCATGCACAGGTACTCGTCATAGGACACCTGCAGTCTAACGAACTCATTACAGATTGTAAGCATCTGCTCACACTGGTCGGTCATGAAGGGCAGCTTCATACGCTCTCTGAAAAGGAGGGAGGCAGAAAGAAAGGGAGAAATTAGAGGTGAGGGAGAAGTGTAGAGCGGGTGTAGTCAGAATGGGAATAAACAGAAAGAAAACAAAGACATATAGATTAGACTTACAGCTCCTTCACTCATCCTGTTATTAAATTATAAATAAACTACCCCAGCAGGGAAGCACTTCAACCGTGAAGGAGAAAAACAGACTGTGATATCCGTCCCGATGGATTTTTACGCCTCACTTCCATTTACACACAGCACACATTACTTTCTACCTTTTAAAATCAATACAGCACATTCACCTCATACATAGCCTTTGGTTCAGAGCTCTCTATTCATTGTGACCAACTGCAGTGTTACCGGTAATGACTTCTTCACCTTTCTTGTCTGGTTTTACCCCTCTCTGGTTTGATGTGTCCTTTGAGAGAGACTCTATGAAAGCATTCCTCAGACTACATTACTATAATGAAAATGTATCCTCACAAAAGAATTTCC